>NW_026652325.1:725032-758961 GCF_009828535.3 Hylobates moloch
GTGTGAACCACTGCACCTGGCCTATTGCTGCTATTTCAACCATGACATTATTAAACTTCTGAATCTTAGTCTTGTCTTTGTCATTTGGATTCAGAGACAAATCTAAAGACAGCAGATCTGCCCTCTGCCTGCCTGAACCTTCCGGAGACAGCCCAGCTAACACACAGGTAACAAAGCTCAGGCCAGCGATATGAGGCTCTGTGGCAGGGGCTGGCTGACAGAAGCCAAGCACATGCTTCCTACATGCTTCATGAGAGGGGACAACCCCTGTTCAATTCTGCTCCTTAGGCAAAGCCAAAAACAGACCACACCCTGCTTTTAAAATGGCGACTCATCAGGAAGACTCTGATGGGGCTTTGTTTCTTGTTGCTCTTTGGTCCCCAAAAGGAACACATGGCCACCCCTCGGGGCTCATCCCAGTGTCTCCTCTTGGAAGGAAGATGTGCTCCTAGAAGGCCAGTATCCAAATGCAGCAACGCTTTGGTTTGACAAAGAGAAAAGGGGTTTGACCTGGTTGGATATTGCATCTGGCTCTTTCCCTCCCTCCCACCTCCCTGCCTTTCCTTTTATCTCCCAAAGTGGTCCTCTCCGGGCTGATGGGAGAGGGCGTGCGCTGTGCTGGGGGTCACATCGCCTCCCCTCCCGACTTCCTCAGCCCCCACGTCCCTCGCACACTTGCTTGTGCAGCTGCTGTGTGTAAATTCCTCACATACATCTCCGACTGGCCAGTTTATTTTTACAAACAATAAATAGGACGACATTCCTATGGTGTCTCTCTCTGGACAGCCTAGTTTACAGAGCTGAAGAGACAGTGATGGAAGATTGGTGGGGTTTATACAGATGGTGGTCCGCATGTCGTAAATCTCATAAACACGGAGTGAGGCTTTTTTTTTTTTTTTTTCTAAGAAACACAACAACAACTCATTCCCCCACCCCCTTTTCTCTCTTTTCCCCAAGATCACAAGACATTATCAAGGCCTGCAAATCATGACCAGATGATATTAAGTTGCTTCAATAACACTCTGGATCCCTTCCGGTGTGCTATTTTTCTTCATTAGAAATGATAGCCCAAGTGCACCAAGTCCTCTTTCCCTCTCCTCAAAATTTATAGATCACAGCCTCTAAACTAATTGTTACTTGCACACTAGGCCGCAAGCTGTTTTTGCATGGAGCAATTACCTCCAAGGCCTTGATGAAAGGCACAGGGGAGGCAGGAGGGTGAGGAAAATGAAACACTCAGGCAAGGTGGCCAGGTGGATGCTGGGGGACACTGGCAGGGGCTGTATCATGTAGTATAAGAACGTTGGGTTTTATTCTGATTGCTATTAAAAGTCTGACATTGTGGATAAAAGTGAGTGAGAAGTTCCCTTATCCATCACCGACCCTTGTTCAAAGCTTGAGATGTGTCATGTACCTGGTGCAAGCTGCTGACTTCATGACATTATGAACCAAACCCCTTCCAGGCCAACATCTCCCTAGGAAAGAGAAGCATATGTCCTGATTCTCTGTCTTAACCTCCCAGATTATAGCACTTCCTATAGCTCAGAAAGTCATTGACTTCCCTGTGAATAAGCAAAGCAAGAGATTGGGTTCCCTGTGGCTACGCTGTCCAGGTGGTTCTCAGGATCTGGGTAGCAAACCTAGGTGTGCACTCACTGGATGACTGCCAGGTTCTGTCCCTGTGACAGCATCATCCCTCCTCAAGCCGGGTTCTCCTCCCCTAGGCAGAGCAAAATCTGAAGGCCTGGGGTCAGAATTAGAGATGCTATCTTACTGCTGCCTTTTGTAGACAGAGAAACAGAGGCTCACAGGCAGGCCAACATCACATGGCAAGCTAGTGCCAGAGACAGGTCCCTTGACTCCATACTCAGGTCTGTTACCGTCTGGCAACGTTGATGCCCTGGGAAATCATGCCATTTGCAGGTAGAGTTCTCATTCAAATGCCATGTGAGAAATAGCCCCAGCTGATCCCACCAAGGATGATTACCAAAGAGTCACAGCACATCACCAGTCATAGTCCAGCAGAAAGTTACTTCTTATTTAGTGGGGTTCACAAAGTGATGTTCTTTCCCGCGTACCTAAGGAGGAGAAATGCGTTATTTTGGCACACAATCAGGTTTGGTCAATCAAGTCTTCGAGATCAGGACGTTGTTATCAGGACGTTGTCATTTGAGATGAGGACGTTGTTAGTGTGCCATCTGTAACCCCCAGCACCCACCATTCTTGTGTCCTGCCAGAACCTGGACTGTGCATGAGAGATGCTCAGCCCTCATGAAGCTGAACAGAAATGCCAATGAGTGAACACTCTGGGAGCAGCACTCTACCAAAGAAGGTAAGGAGCGGTGAATAAATACCCCGGCTTCCTCCTCCCTCAAAAGGAACAACTCCAAGGCATGGACTCTGGGTCTCCCAGGGTTCCCCAATGGGATTGAACCCTGACATGCACAGGCGTATGCTGCTCCTTAGCACAAGCTAAAGCTTGTGGATGTCTTCCCTGCCCCACTTTATCTCCCCACTGCCCTGCCAGCAATTCCGGAGATCACTGTCTAAATAAATTGCTCACTTGCAAATCCTTGTCTCGGAGTCCACTTCTGGGGAAACCAAACCCAAGATACTTCCCAGTGTCTTCTCTCTTTGTGAAGAACATTGAGGTCTATTGAATGGCTCCTTTTAAAAAAAGTGTTTTCTTTTTTTTTTTTTTTTAGACAGAGTCTTGCTCTGTTGCCAGGCTAGAGTGCAGTGGCGTGATCTCGGCTCACTGCAACCTCCACCTCCCAGGTTCAGGCCATTCCCCTGCCCCAGCCTCCCTAGTAGCTGGGACCACAGGCACCCGCCACCATGCCTGGCTAATTTTTTGTATTTTAGTAGACATGAGGTTTCACCATGTTGGCCAGGATGGTCTCGATCTCCTGACCTCATGATCCGCCCACCTGGGCCTCCCAAAGTGCTGGGATTACAGGCATGAGCCACTGTCCCCAGCCTAAAATGTATTTTGTTTACCAGAATTTTTAATTAAGTATATTTTAAATAAAGATAAAAAAATAAATGTTCTTGTTCTATTAAAAATCAGAAAATCTGGCATCCACGCATGGCAGTCCTGAGCAGGAGCCGGAAGCGGCCGCCACTTTTAGAGAAGCCTGTTCTCTCCACTTCCTTACGGTCCCCACCGGGTCCAGCTTTGTTCTTTCAGGTCAGTTTCCTGGTCCTTATAGACAATTGATTTTTTGAACTGAAGATTTCTATTTCATCTTAGGTGTTTTCTAAAGAGCTGTAGACAACAGATCAAGCACGTTTCTTGCATTCCGTTTAATTTCTTCCTGAAATCTAATAGAGGAACTCCCCAAGATTTGGGTAACTATGCTTCTTTTTATGCTTTTTAATTTCAGATTTTTATGATAGTTGCTCTCTATCTTTACAGCAGAAGAGATTTCCCTGATCTGCAGTTGTCTGCATAAGCTCCCTGCACTTTATTCACGTTCAACGGGAAACCATGCCAATGAGATTCCTTGTTGCCTTCAGTTCATGGTGGGCTCCTGTGTAGCCCACTTGAATTGTTTTGATTTTTCCCTTGAGAAGATGAACTCTCAAAAATAATTCCCATCCTCCTCCTTCCCCATACCCTACCACTATTACTATTCATGAGTTATTTTTCTTCTTGTGTGGAGGAGTCCTTCGTACCCCTCAAAGACTTCTCAAATTGCATTAATTCACTTTTCTCTCATATCAAAGTACTACGTGATACCATTGTCAGCCTCATAATATAACCGACTATAATAAAACAAATCTAAATATGTGTTTAAAAGAGCATGTGTGACCTACTGTGGTAGTGAGGTATAACATTTGAATTCTGTCACCTTAGAAAATTAGAGGTTTACCTGAAAAATGCCATCACTTCTGTTCCATGGAATTGAACTTTTGCCAGTATCCTTTTGCTATGGCTGCGAAAGGGTCAATGTGTAGGATAAGGGAGAAATTCATTCCATCATCCAGGTAATGTGCCTACATGTCTCTAAAAGCCAGACATTAGAAAACTACTTTTTTTTTGCTTCATCTCTGCTGATTTTTCACCAACTGAAGAAGGGCAGACCACCGAATGTGAGTGACTCTGAGAAGTTTGTGTTCTTAGGAGAACTGAGTCATTGGCCCCCATGGCTTCCTTGTTCCTCCTCTGGGTTTGGCCTTGTGTGAACAGGTGGCAACAAGGTCTTATAATTACCAATGAACACACTTCTGTCCCAAATCTGCTTTGCAGCAGGAGCTCTGAGCTTGGAATCCACAGCAGCCTGGCCACTCCAGCCAACAAGAGGAAGCAATGCAGCAAAACACAGGGTCAGAGAGTGGAGGTACTCTTAGGATATTTTGCAGGTAAACATCCTATAAATAGGGAGAGTCAAGATGCCGCAGCAGGCAGTCCCAGCATGGAATATAAAGCATAGATGTGGCATGGAGACCCAGTGGAGGGACCAGCACAGCCTAAGGAGAAACCTCAGAACATCAGAACTAGAGCTGTGGATGGAACTCAGGTATGGGGCTTTCTCGTGGAGGCAAAGAAGGAGACCATGTCAACATGCCAGGGAGTCTCACCCCAAGCAAGGTTCTGCCTCTCCTCTACTTAAGCCCCTCAAAGGCTCCCTGTGCTCTCAAGATAAAGTCTAAACCTCCAAACAGAGCTTTTCAAGACCACTGGTCTGATTGGCCTCACAGAACTTCATTTGTTCCTCATTGTCTGTCCACAGGCTCTCTGACTGCTGGGCTGGGCCTTGAGTAAGCTGGTAGGGGGATTGGAGATCAACCAGACCTGGTGCCTGCCCTCAGGAAGCTCACTGTTCAGTAGGGAGACAGACAGGGGACAAATAGTTTACAGAGCTACCTCGTAAGTGTTGTGAGAATTCAGAGACGACAAAAAGAAAGGGGTGATCCGCTCATTTAGGGATGGGAAGGAAGGCCTTCAAATCAAAGACCTTCAAGACTGAGGAGCAGATCACTGAGGGCAGGAGGAGGGGAAGGAAAACAGTCCAGCAGAGAGAATGACTTGAGCACAGATGGAGAGGCTCAATGCTGCTTGGGACATGAGGACTTCAGTGAGACAGGAGGTCACAAGCAATGTCCTGGGGACTAGAGGGACATGTTGGTTCCTGGGCCAAAATTCAAGTTTCCATGCTGAGTTATGGGGACCACCTGGAGGTCATCTGTGCTTGGAGGCTCCCTGAGTGTGTCAGTACTGTGTAGACTATGTGTGACACATCCTCCCCCAAGAGACATGAATGATTGGCTCACGTTGCCGGAAAGTCAAGTAGGTATCATGGCTCCAGGGCCCTTTTTCCACCTCTGGGGTCTCTTTCCAGCTTGTTGCCTTTGTTTTTCAGCCAAGTTTTCCCCAAGTGATGACAAAGATGGCCATGGGGATCTTATAGAGATCTAGATAGAGTTTCCCTTCCCTATTAGTTTCCATGAAATCTCAAGGGAAATAGCCTCATTGGCCCCAGCTGTGCCACATCCTCATTTCTGGACCAATTGCTGTGGCCAAGGAGTTGTAGCATTTTCATAAGCCAGACCCAGGTCATGGCTAATTCCTATAGCCCTGGGTAGGGTCAGTTTCCCCTGCTCCCATGATGATTGTGAATAGAGTGTTGGCACCCCAGGAGAAATGAGTGTGTTTTTTTCCAAAATGGACAGTGAATGCAGGGCAGGTAAAAGCCAGTGCTATTTCCCATACAACTCTGAACTGAGCCCCTTACCCACCAGATGTGCAGCTTATGCAGAGAACAACATCCCTCTTGCCAAGATGATAGCTGCCTTGACTTTGATGTTCCTCAGTTTCCACACTTAACGTCAGCTCTTCTGCCAGGGCTGCATACTTGTTTGTTTTGTCTGGACAGATTTTTGTGATGCTTCTGCTGCAGGAAACAGCTACATCAATAAGGTCCGCTGTTTTGTTAGCTTTATCAAGGAGCAGGAGCAGAATGTCTGCTCTGGTGAGCTGCTTTTGTGTCTCCAGCTATCTCAGAATAGCTATTTTCCAACATATTCTTTTTCTCTATGCTATTTTCTTTACCCAAGCCCACTTTCAAACAATTAATTGGTGAGATTTGTGGCAACATTCTTGTACCTATTAGAATTTCATCTTGCAATCCAAGGTGGTTTACAACTTCTGTATTTCCTAGCAATTAGATTTGGCTTATCAAGCAAGTGGGTTCAAGAGCAATGACATTGCACTGTGTTTATGAAAACAGGTCTTCAAAGCACGAAAAATGACATGTTATGTTGCTCCTGCTGTTGCTATGGCTACTTTGCCTGCGTAATATTGACTAAGGAGATGTCAGAAAAATCTGCTAAAGAGCAGAGATCTCTGTATCTTTCTTCCCTCCCTTTCTCCTTCCTTCAACAAAGACTTACTGAGCAACTATTATACCCCAGGCACTAGACATACAGTAATATTTCTAAAATTCCCCTAATATTATATATAACTATATCTATAATAATATAATATCATCTTATGTAAGTATATATCTACAATATAATATAAATATACAACATAGATAAATATTTATATATAAATAAATTATAAATATATATTTGATCTATGACATATGCATCAGTGCTTACTGTTTGACAGGCACTGTTCTAAGAACTCTGCACATAAAAACTCTTTTAATTTCTTTTTCATTTTCTTAACAATCTCTCTTCTTTTTCTTTCTTTTCGGTTTATAATTTTAAATTTTGTGGGTACATAGTAGGTGTATATATTTATGGGGTACTTATTCTTCTTATAATATGATAAATACATTTTATAGATGAAGAAATTAAGGCAATAAGCTATCAAATGACTTTCTTAATATCATACAACTAGTTATTAGAAGAGAAAGGACCTCAACCCAGGTCTCAGAATCACTACACTATTCAATAGCAGACAAATCTTCAAAATCAAAAACAAACAATTAGAATAATCACATTGTGCTACTAATCCATTTGTGGGATAGCACATGAAAATAATTACAAATTATGGTTAATATGAAGATGGGTAAGTTTCAGGATCTTAGAAGGAGCTCAGTCCGGTTCAATGGCCATAGTGAGGGAAGGCATCTCTGAGGAAGGGATGTAGCAGCTAAAATGTGAGGACGAGTTGGAAGTAGGTGGTGTTGGGAGGACAGAGAGAAGATCAAAGGCAGGTGTCAGGCAGAGGGACAGTAGGTATGCACCTGCCCCGAAACCTAAATGAAGCCTAGTAGACTGTGCCTGGAAGGAAAGCCTGTAGAGATGGTGTAGTTAGGTTAGAAACAGTAAGGTCATGCTTTGTGAGTTTTTTATTTCTGGTGGGCAGAAAATGGCCCCCAAAGTGACTGTGAATATGTTACCTCGTGTGGCAAAGGGACTTCACTATGTGATTAAAGGTACCATGGACCTTGACAGGGGATGGGTATGCAGTTGCACCCAATTTAATCACCTAAGTCCTTTTTTTTTTTTTTTTTTTTTTTTTTTTTTTTTTTTTTTGAGACAGAGTCTCGCTCTTTCACCCAGGCTGGAGTGCAGTGGCGCAATCTCGGCTCACTGCAAGCTCCGCCTCCCGGGTTCACGCCATTCTCCTGCCTCAGCCTCTCCGAGTAGCTGGGACTACAGGCGCCCACCACCACGCCCGGCTAAGTTTTTGTATTTTTAGTAGAGACGGGGTTTCACCGTGGTCTCCATCTCCTGACCTCGTGATCCACCCGCCTCGGCCTCCCAAAGTGCTGGGATTACAAGCGTGAGCCACCGCGCCCGGCCACCAGAGACTTTTTCAGCCATGGTCACAGAGAAAAACGTGACTACATAAAAGAGTCAGGAAGAAGTGACTTTGATGGCTGTGAAGATGAAGACATGGAACAGAGCCAAGGAAGAGGGTGTCCTCTAGAAGATGAAAATATAACCAAGTATAATAAGAAAGAAACAAAGCCAAACATGTATGTTAAAAAACATGTATGACATAATGTAGTAGTTAGGTATAGTTAGGTTGAGTTCCGTCAACTTAGAAAGTTAGATGTTTGCCTGACAAAATGACATCACTTCTGTTCCATGGAACTGAACCCTTGGAAAAGGAAGGAAACAGCTTTCTCCTATAGATCCTCCAGAAAGAAATGAAGCCCCGAGGACATCTAGTTTATAGCCCACTGAGACCAGGTCAGACTTCTGACTCCAGAACTGTAAGATAATAAATTTGTGTTGAGTTAAACTAAGTTTGTGGTCATTTGTGACAGCAGCGATAGGAAATCAACACATGTCATAAAAAACTATTGATGGCTTTGAGCAGAGGAACAGCACTATCAAAAATTTTTTTTGAAACTTCAACAATCTTTTATTACCAAACTTGTGCAAGGTTAACGCTTTCACCTGGAGAACAGCAAAAATGACATCTCTAACAAGATCAAGCTTGGGAGGTGCAAACCCAATGAAGACTGTCTCTTAAAAAAGGCATTAAGAAAAAATACATTATCTGCATAAGCATTGTTTTAAAAACCAAAACTTCCCAGTGTGGCAGAAAAAATATCCCAAAGTGATTGCAGTCCACAAAAAACAGCATTTGGCAGTCTGTGCTGCCTTAAAAACCCCAACTTAGAATAACCCTAGGAGAAAATCATCCTTCCTCCACTAAAAAAATAAAATTACTTTTTTCCTTGTCCTTGTTCAGATTCCATGAAACACGCAAAGAATAACAGGATGAACAACACCCAGCCCAATTCTCTCGCCCCCTATCTCTTAAGGCTCACACTCAGGACTATTCCTTAGGAACCTTCACTTCTACTACAATCAATCAGAGAATTGATCCCTAACTTCCGGGCCAGAGTTCTAGAAACGCAAAAAACATTCTCCTGCTTCCTTCAAGGAGAAGCCTGAGGGATCCTTGAAAGATCAAGGGGACAGTGTATCTGGCTGCAACTGGAATGCCTGCCAGGTTGGGCCCAGGGGATCCCTTTTTCAGCAAAATCACCCCAACACCTTATTACTGAAAGTCTAACCCACCAGGCAAAACCAAGGAACAGCATGCACCAAACTACAGCTGTACCAAAAAGGTGCACCTTTCCAACATTTAACCATAAAGGTAAGGGAGGTGAGGAGAGCCGAGTGAGTATTTGACCTTATCTGTCTTCTGAGAAGCTTGCATATTTTAGGCCAAAGCCATGGTGCAGAGAAAGACATTTGGCCAAAGAGTTGTCTTTGCTGTGTCTGTCTGGATAAAGCTGCCATTTCTGGGCATCCTGGTTCAAGGATGGTTTATGGAAGCTTTGCCCCCTTATGCAGAGTACTTAGGAATTAATGGGGAAATTTTCCATTCGCCTTCATAACTGGCAAATACTTCAACAGCAGTTTCTCAAAAACCACCAGTGGAGAAAGACCACCCCTTAAGTTGAGGTTCACAGCTCCTTCCAGTTGATGGACTTCTTGCTGGACTTGGGTAGCAGCTCATTGGTTTTAGAAAAGTGTCTACATCCGGTTGGGTGTGGTGGCTCACACCTGTAATCCTAGCACTTTGGGAGACGAACGTGGGTGGATCACTTGAGGTCAGGAGTTCAAAACCAGCTTGGTCATCATGGTGAAACCCAGGTCTCTACTAAAAATACAAAAAATTAGCTGGGCATTGTGGTGCACACCTGTAATCCCAGCTACTCGGGAGGCTGAGGCAGGAGAATCATTAGAACCCGGGAGGTGGAGGTTGCAGTGAGCTGAGATTGTGCCACTGCACTTCAGCCTGGGTGAAACAGCAAGACTCCATTTCAAAAAAAAAAGAAAGAAAGAAAGAAAAAAAGAAGAAAGAAAGAAGAAAGAAAAGAAAGAAAGAAAGAAAGAAAGAAAGAAAGAAAGAAGAAAGAAAGAAAGAAAGAAAGAAAGAAAGAAAGAAAGAAAGAAAGAAAGAAAGAAAGAGAAATAAAGAAAAGTGTCTACATCCAAAGAACCTCTATACGCAGACAACAGGGAGGGATGAGCTAGCTGCAGAATGTGGTGCTGTTTCCTATCCATGGCACTGCCCTTCTTCTGAGCATAAGAGCCCCAGAGCAAGAAGACAAGCCGGTTCGAGTTCTGATGTAGCCAGGACACAACTGCATCAGTGAGTTGCTCCCAGCCTCTCTCCTTATGAGAACTGGCTTGATGGTCCAGAATAGTGAGACAGCATTGAGTAAAAGAACCCCTTGTTTGGCCCACCCAGATAAATCTCCATGCTGAGGGTGAGCAAAACCATCTATGTCTGCAGACAACAATTTTTAAAAACATTTTCTGAGCTGGGCGGAGGTGGAACAGGTCTTTGCACATGAAAGCAGAGCCTGTAAGCTTGACTGGGTCCATGATATGGATCCTGTCTGGGAATGAGAACCTTCACATCTCTTATGTCACACATATGGGTCTAGGTGAAAACTTGGTGTGGGGGTGAATAAACAATGTAATGTCTGCTTTATTCTGCACAAATACCATTACCTTTATAAAATACTGTTTCCTGAACTGCACTGAGGTACTTCTTCCAACTCTCACCAAAACCCATGGGTAGTTGTGGACTATGAGTCTGTGTTGGGCCATGAGTCTGGGAAGAGCCCTGGTCTTCCTCCTTTAGATGTGAACCAACTGCTCACTGCTCAGGAATGAGGAGGACAGCAGGCTGCCCTCAACCTGCCTGGCCCTGGCTTTCTTGATGGAGTGGGCCTCTGCATCTTAGTTCTCCTAAGCTACAGCTGCCTTTCCAGTCCCCATGTCAGCTGGCTTGGGACTGTGGGAAAGAGACTTCCCAGCCAGACGGGGAGAGAGGAAGCAGTAGAGTGTCTTCTGGCTGTTCATCCCAGGGCTGAGGAGCAAGCAAATACACAGCACAGGGACCCATGAGGCTTCCACTGGCTGTAGCAGTTCAATTTTTTTTAAATTAGCTGCATATTTTTATCTGGGTCTCACATTATTTCACTGTGATTTGGGGGTTGTGATGGTTTATTTTATGTCAACTTGACTGGGCTAAGGGATGCCCACATAGCTGATGAAACATTATTTCTGGGCATCCCTTAATATCTGTGCGGGTGTTTCTGGAAGAGATCTGCATTTGGGTTGGTGGACAGAGTAAAGCAGATGGCCTTCACCAATGCAGGTGTACATCACCCAATTCATCGAGGGCCCAGAGAGAACAAAAAAGCAGAGGAAAGGTGAGTTTGCTCTCTGCTTGAGCTGGGACACCCAACTTCTCCTGCCCTCAGAGGTCAGCACCTCTGGTTCTGGGTCCCACTCAAATGGGAACTGACACTGTCAGCCCCTCCCTACTCCCACCCTTGTTTCTGAAGCTTGCAGACTAGGGCAAACTGCACCAAGAAGTTTCCTGCTTCTCCAGCTTGCCAGTGGAGCAGAGGGCAGGCTGTGGGACTTCCCAGCCTCTGTAATCATATGAGCCAGTTCCTGTACTGGTTCCATTTCTCTGGAAATCCCTAAGACAGGAGTCAAACATTAGCCAGATTTTACTAAGCTGTTGACAAAGTTTTCAATTGGGGTTGGAGAAAACTATTTCTCTACATCACAGGACAAACTGTCCTCATTTCTGTTACTAAACATTTGTATCAATTCCTGCTGTTGTCATCAGCCACTAGCACCAATGTCTGACAGCAGCAGAGATTTCCAGGGGCCTTGGTGCACTCCAATGCTGGCCTAACTTGGGGCACCTTAGGCAAATTGCATAACCTCTCTGAACCTCAGTTTCTCTGCTGTAAGATGGAAATTCTGTCAAGGCCTATTCCACAAATGGGTCATTATGAAGATTTTAAAAAAAAACCTAATTGTCCGAACTTTAATCTTGGCACAGAGTAGGGCTCAACAAAAGCTACTTTCTCTTTTTCTGTGTAGTTGCTTCCAGTGCTCCAGTTGCTTCTGGGTCAGACAATGCAGTAAATGTCTGCACAACTATAGCCATGAACATGAGGTGTTCATGTAAATGTAAGGGCCAGGGGAGAGTCAATTATCAGCATAAGGATGATAGGCAAGTCTCTCTCCATAGAAATTTTTTCTTATAATATTCCAAAGCATTATAATGCTCTGTGTCCTCCATTATCCTAGTTATTAGCTGGAGTAATAGGAATGAGCTGTTGCTGACAACAGTGTTACTCATGAGCACATGACTGTTGGTCGACAGCTCTGTGCAGGGACAGCCTTGTCCAGCTGGAGGAAGTTCACCGTCTAGTGACTTAGGGAAGTAGTAAAAGGAGACAACCAGGTAGTTACCACCCAGACACACACACACACACACACACACACACACACACACACACACTTTCAATAAATAATGTAGCTGTTCCCTGTATATCTACCCTTGATATAATTTTTTCTTTGTTTCTGATGAATAGACATAAACCTGAAAAGGAAGTATCCGAAGTATGTCTTGGCCACTTTTACTATATAGATAGATTTATGGGTGGTTAAAATTTCAGTACAGATATCAGTAGGGTCCCTCTGCTTCTTATAATCTAGCTAAGAGTGGGTTAGGCTATGGAATGTCTGTGACCTTCAAGAGTCCTCTGATTTTTTTTTTTTTTTATTTTTTTTTTTGAGAAGGAGTCTTGCTCTTTCACCCAGGCTGGAGTGCAGTGGCACGATCTCGGCTCACTGCAAGCTCTGCCCCCCGGGGTTCACACCATTCTCCTGCCTCAGCCTCCCGCGTAGCTGGGACTACAGGTGCCCGCCACCTCGCCCGGCTAATTTTTTGTATTTTTAATAGAGACGGGGTTTCACCGTGTTAGCCAGGATGGTCTCGATCTCCTGACCTCGTGATCCACCTGCCTTGGCCTCCCAAAGTGCTGAGATTACAGGCATGAGCCACCGCGCCCGGCCTTGAGTCCTCTGATTTTTAGAATCATTTCTGACTCCAGGCACCCTACTTCTGCTGATTTGCAGAATTTGGGGAACCATCTGAGTCTTTCCAGTTTCTAATTGTCCAAACCAACCTGGAAGCCAGAAGGCAAAGGTACCCATGGATTTAGTTGACACAGCTGAGCCTCCCAGCACAGAAAGCAGGGTGGAGCTGAAGATGCTAGTGCAATACGTGAGCGTGTGTGCGTATGCAATATGCCGAGTGGGTTTGGGTGATAGAGTCCCTTATGTGTCTGTATAGGATTGGGAGTGGAGTGCACTGGTGCATCCCTGACCAGTTGGAGATGGGAGAAGCATCAGGTGTTCCCTTCCAAGGCTCCAATTCCCTTCCTCAGATGGACTCTTGAATTCAGCTAAACGAGACAGCAGAGGAAAACAGCTGGCTAATCCATGACTTTTCTGGCTTCTTGGCTGATTTCAAGTTCCCTGGGCCCTCCCTAGGTGTAAGTGTCACCTCAGTGGAGCAGACCCTGAGTGACACAGCAAGTAAGATGCAGAGGGGATGGGAAGCTGTGATGGGAATCAGGATGTAAAGGGAGCCCATCTCAGGACAGGGACCTTTGCAACAAATCAGGCCAGAGAGGGCGGTCCAGCATGCAGCGTTCACCTGAGAGGAGAAAACATCACCTGGTGGGCAAAGACTGAGAATATGCAGTAGCTGAGGGATTCTCAGGACCCCTCACCTGCTTCCCCATGGGCTTAGGCCATCTCCTCATCTGCTCATGGGGTTCTCTCAGACAGATCTGCCCTCCCACTCATACTTCCTTCATTTCCCAACACGTCTGCTTAACATCTTGCTCCCTCCTCTTAGGCACTTTTGTTTTATCACCTAATTTTTAACTGTCTTCCCCACTTCTAATCTCACCTTCCCTCAAAACACTTCTCATTGCCTCCATGAGGTCTCTCACTCCCAGGGATGTTATTCTGACCGTATAAACCTATAAAACCATATCTGAACACAATAACCTAATTTGAAGGTGTCATCCAACATCCTGCTACACTCAGCTTAATCCCCTAGCACTAGCTGGCTCTGCTCACAGCCCTAGGAAAGAAACTCTTTCCTACCTATATGACACCACACTCATAGGTCACAGCCAATTGTGTCAGGTGCATTTACTGACTCTGGAGAAGACAAGCCATGGGTGGCCAGTGCCCACTCACATCTGTTATTGCCCAACTCTTTGAACAATTGAGGGAGTTTGGAACAGAGTCAAGTCAGCATAGAGAACTAGAGAGATGTCTCTGGCCAGTGAGATCCCCATCACTGTCCTCTGTCCATTCTTCTTTCTTTTTTTTTTTTAGCTTGGTCACCCACCCAGGCTGGAGTGCAGTGGCGCAATCTCAGCTCACTGCAATGTCTGCCTCCTGGGTTCAAGCAATTCTCCTGCCTCAGCTTCCCAAGTAGCTAGGGTTACAGGCACCCACCACCATGCTAGGCTAATTTTTTTATATTTTTAGTAGAGACGGGGTTTCACCATGTTGGCCAGGCTGGTCTCGAACTCCTGACCTCAGGCGATCCACTTGCCTCAGCCTCCCAAAGTGCTGGGATTACAGATATGAACCACTGTGCCCAGCCTGCCCATCCTTCTTAAGTCCCATTTGTTTTAGTCTGTGGATTTAAACCAGAATGCAAAGCTGGACTGCAGATCACCTAGTTAGGCACCATTTTCTTTGTCTGTTGATCCAGGTAAATGGTTTGGTGAGTTCCACTGATACCCATCAGGAGTTTAAAGACAAAGGGCAAGAGAGTCATGGGGTCCACGCTTTGGCCACATTCTGGCTGGGCCCACCCTACACCAAGAAGTTGTCTTTATAACGCTTTCTTTATAAAACCTTATATAACATATATATTTTATATATATATATATAACTTTATAAGGTTTTCTTTATAAAACCCAGTCATTGAAGATTTTTCTTTTGTATTTTTAAATAATAGTCATTTTCATCTGAATAGCTCATCAGAAAGCCTGTGGGGACAAGGACAGCAGTTAAAGAGTCTGTGTGTATCCACACTGGAGCAGCAGCCTGGAATAGCCAGAGAACTTGGGCTTTGAACTCACACGAAACTAGGTGCAAATCTAAGCTCCAACACTTCCCAGCCATGACTTTGGGCAAGATGTTTGAACTCATTTATTTACTCAGCAAATATCTGTTGAGCCCCTACTATGGCCTGACTAGGTGCTAAGCACTGGGGCTACAGCAGAAATAAAACAGACATGCTCTGCCTCTACTAAGCTTCAACATAGCAAAGAACTAAGCAGTTACCCTGTCTGTTTTGTTAAGACAATAACTATTGTGAGAGCTATTGTGAAATCAGAATATATATATATACATATACACATACACATACATATACATACTCACATACACACCACAGGCCTCCATCAACATGACCTTGTTCCCTTTTGAGTGAAACAGCTTCTGGGCAGCTTGATGCTTTCTAGATATTGGCCTCCTGGCTATGTCTGCATATTTTCTTCAATATCTAAAAAGTACTTATTGAGTGTCAATAATCTGCCTGGCACTGTTCCAGGCACTTGGGACACATCAGTGAACAAGACAAAGTCCCCAGGCTCGTGGAGGTGCTAGATGGAGCCAAACAATGAATCCCTGACATAACAAAGACATAAATTGTGCACTGTCTCAGTTCCCAAGTCCCCTCAAGCAGACTCTGAGACAAGAGCTGGTGCAGGGATATTACCTGGGAGGTCATTCTAGGAAGCACAGGTGAGGAAGAGGGATGGGGAGGCAAGGCAGGGAAGAGAAAGATAATTAAAAACACATTAGTAGCCTGGGCAACATGACCAAACTCCATCGCTACTAAAAACAAAAAAAAATTAGCTGGACACGATGGTACATGCCTGTAGTCCTATCTACTTGGGAGGCTGAGGTGAGAGGATCACCTGAGCTTGGGAGGCAGAGGTTATAGTGAGCCAAGATTGCACCATAGCACTCCAGCCTGGGCGACAGAGCAAAACCCTGTCTCAAATAAACAAACAAACAAAAAGCATTAGTGAGCAGAGGGTTAGGGTTAGAGTTAGCCTGTTTTTAAACATCATAAGCATCAAATTATACAGGATGTATGGATGTCGTACTTTGTCCTACTCTTTCTGCTCAGTCAACATAGTGGGTGTGAGATCCTTCCATGTCCCTGGATTGGTCTGAAGATTGTTCCTTCTCATTGCAGCACAGTAGTCCACCATGTGACTCTACCATAATTCACTTCCCAGCCCAGGGCCTTTGCATTGTTTCTGATTTGGGGCTGTAAACACCGCTCTGAAGGTCTCTCTTAGATGAACACATGCTCATTTCTATTTGGTATTTAGCCAGTGAAGCAGAATAGAGTCTGGAGACAGGGAACCTAAGGCTGATTTGTGCTGACTTCCTAGAACTGGATCCAAAGGAAAATCCCACTTTTCTATACCCAAGTAACAAAAGAATAAGAGGCTACTCCCTTTGCACTGCCTTGCAGATGAAAAATGAAAAGTACCTGTAATTGGTCACCTCCCGCAACCAATCAGGCTGGTCATGGGGCCAGGTCTTCATGTTTAACTTTGTAACTTCACTTCACCCTCTGATTGGTCGCCTCCTGTGACCAATCAGACTAGTTGCAGGCCACGTCATTTACATAGGGTGTAACCAAGTAACCAATGGGAAACTCTGGTGGGTATTTAAACTCCAGAAAATTCTGTAACCAACGTTCTTGAACCACTTGCTCGAACCAGCTCCTACTCTGTGGAGTGAATTTTTGTGTACATATATCTGTGCTTTCGTTGCTTCATTCCTTCATTGCTTTCTTTGTGCGTTTTGTCCAATTTTTTGTTCAAAACGCCAAGAATTTGGATGACTTGTAGTCAAGACCCTCCACTGGTAACACCAGGAGTGGAACTGTTGGATTGTAGAGTTTGCATAGATTCAGCTTTGGAAAATAATTAGCAGATGTTTTACAGGCCAATTCTGAAAAAAAGAAAATAGTTACAGGTTTGACTGTTTTATACTCAACATGAAAATAGTTTGTAGACAGTCCCCTATGGGGTTAAAAATAAATATTTGTACAGCTGAAATGACTTACTCTATTAAGAAGAAGAATGTCAGTGAGAAAACTGGCTCTCTTGTTGGCCAATATCCAGGCCTTTGAGGAACCCCTGAGGAAGCGTCTTCCTCATTTGTCACTTTAAAATTAAAACATGCCATAGGGGGACAGCTGGAGGAATGCAAGTGTCTCAAATGCCGTCTTTTATCCCCCCAAAGGTGTCTCTCCGCTCCAATTTCCAAAAATCCACACCTCACCTCCACCATTTTCAGGCTCAGGGAAGATGTTTATTGTTCAGTAGATACCTGTAAGCATCAAGATTTGGGGAGTAGTAGGATATGGAGCAGTTGTAAGGATGCGAATTCTTGATTCAGACACACCAGGTACTAAAGCTTGAATCCTAGCGAGTGATCTTGGATGAATTATTTCCCCTTTTGGGTTCTGGTTTCTTCATCCACAAAATGGACAAAACAACAGTTCTTGTCATTGAGAGAGATTATGGAAAGGACTGTCTGAAATGCATGAAAAGGAATTAGCATAGGGCTAGCACCTAATTCTCAGAAAACATTAACTGCAATCAGCATCATCGCTGTGGTCATTTGTATTTGCCAGCTGTCAGAGTGGGTATGTTCCCAGCTGTGCAGCACTCAAGTGGGCACTGAAGGTTCATTCTTCCCACCTCTTTCTTCAATGCGGCAACTAAGTCATCACTCTCCCCACCCCCAGCTCTCTGCGGTAGCAGAAGAATCCAGGCTACAAGTGCCAGAATCACATCACACTGAGCTTGCTAATCCTTTTTGCCCTCAGATGTGGTTAGCTAGGGAGGGGAAAGGCAAGAGGAGGGAGGCTGGCAAGTTGCAAACCCAGGACAACAAAGCTGAGCTGCCTGAAGCCTGCAGCCGGGAGCAAACGGAAACAAATTAGTTCAATCCCAGAATGTAAACCAGCATTGACAAAGATGCATGGAAAAGCCATGCAAGGAAAGCCTGCTGCAATTTCTCATCTAGTTAGCAGAGGGATCAATGCCACAGGCACAGGCCCCATAGAAGACACTGCGTGCGGCAGCATGTGCAGGCCCTGGGGCCTGGGACCCTCTTTGGGGCTCCCAGAGGCATCAGGTGCCAAGATCAGCTTTGGCGGAAGAGGACTTGCCCTCAGATGTTCTAGTCCATGTATTATAGTGCCTGAGAGTCCTGCATGACAGCTTGATTCAGGGATATAGAATTTTAGGACTTGGAGGATATTTTGTCCAGAGATTTTTATATTCTAGAATTCTATGAATGTGCACTGGGGGCTAGGAGGATGCTGTGAAGATAGGGAAACACTGAATAATAGGTGGGCTCCCAGCTTCAAACAGAGCTGTCATCTGTTTCAATTGGGATGAACCATATGAAATTGCCATTTTTATTGGCCAAAAGCAGCTCATTATTGACAATTTCATTTGGTTACATGAGGTGCAGGCTGGATTTGATCCTGAGCAAGCCACCAGCTCCAGGAGGATGGGACAATGGGGTGCAAATCACTTCTCCATCTCTGGACCTGAAACAGGACCTGGCATATGCCACAGCTGGAATAGCAAAGGAATGAAGCAGGTGTCAATGCCTTCATGGGTTCTTTCTCTATTCATTCATATATTTGTGAACAATCATTCATTGGTATTAGTATGCATCAGATACTAAGTGCTGGGTTACAACAATTAAGCAGTACTTTGTTTAAATATGGTTAAATTACTTTAGCAGCAGACAGACATTGACCTTCCCTGAGGCCATTTATAGTCCAGTGGGTGAGACAGACATTAAACATACAGTGGCCTGAGTGTTTATTACAATTGCGATAAGTGGTACAAAGGAAAGAGGGCACATAATCCTTCAGTGTTTGATGTGGTTTGGATGTTTTTTCCCCACCAGATCTCACGTTCAAATGTAATCCCCAGTGTTGGAGGTGGGTCTCATGCTAAGTGTTTGGGTCATGGGGACAAATCCCTCATGAATTTGGGTGCTGTCCTCAGATAATGAGTGAGTTCTGGCTCTGAGTTCACACAAGATCTAGTTGTTTAAAAGAGTGTGGCACCTCCCCCCTCTGTCTGGCTCCTCCTCTCACCCTGTGATACTCTGGCTCTCCCTTTGCCTTTCACCATGATTGGAAGCTTTCTGAGGCCTCACCAGAAGCAGATGCCAGCACTATGCTTCCTGTACAGATTGCAGAACGGTGAGCCCAAATAAACCACTTTTCTTTATAAATTACCCAGCCTCAGGTGTTCCTTTACAGTAATGCAAGAACAAACTAACATAGTACTCATTAGGTGCAAAGTGCAAGGGTGGCCACTGGGAAGGTTACAGTGGTAAGATGCTGCCCAGCTGCCGAGAGAAGAAAGTGTAGTAGACAGTATTGTGCTCACAAAGATTTGGTATCTCTCCTTTGGAAGAATTGTCCTTACCTCACCTATTGAGCTCAGACACGGCCAGGTGACTTGTTTTAGCCAATGAAATGTGAGCATGAGTGACTTATCATTTCCAGGCAGAAGATTCAAGCCTCAGTGTGCCATGCTCTCTTTTCCTGCTGCCACACACTGCTGCTTCTTTAGCTAGGGTCCTGGAATACAAGCCCTGGGAAGCAGAGTCCTCAGCCCTTCCCAATGGGTGCGAAAACCACCTAATAATTTCAGGTTGTTTGTTTCAGACTGTTTCAGCATAAGCTTGTCTGACTAACAGCAGTCATCCATGCTGTTGCCCTAATCTAACATGAAACCATGTTATAGATTTCCATATTCCTCTCCAGTGCCAAGTACAGTAGCTTCCATGTGGTAAGTACCAGTAAATGATTGTGAATGAACAATTCAGCACAGAATGTGGTAATTGCCCTAAAAGAAGGACAAATCTGGTGTCCTGAGAGTTCAGAGAAGGGAGAGCTCAGCTTTAAGCTCCAGAATGAGAGCATCTTGAGCACAGACCGACCCTAAATGCTGAGTAAATAACAATGAGTATTACAATCACTGTTATCATTCCAGTCCAGCTGTGTTTGGGGAATGGCTTGCAGGTGAGTGAGAGTGGAGCACATCATACTGTCCGTGGTCTTTCTTTATACTCCAGAGGGCATGAACTCTAGTAGCTGTGGCCTTATGTTCTTAGAGCCTCATGATCAGAGAAGAGCATGCATCCTTCTCAGCTCAAATTTTTTAAATCCCAGGGAAGACTTCCTATTGACTCAGTTGAAGTCACATGTCTTTTCTTGAACCAATCAATCATTGTGGTCTCTGGGTAAAATCCAGTTGAATAGCCCAGCCAAAATTCGGTCCATAAAGAACAGTATCTCTTCTAGGAAGAACAGAGTCAGAGTCATCGTGAGTCAGGCAGGCTCCCCATTTTTATAAGTTTAATGCAATCATTTATTGAGTACTTACTGCTGTATGGAAGACTCTGTGCTTGGCACTGTGGAGGAATATAGAAGACATAGAAGCAGAAGTGGTATTGGGAGTTGAGGAGGCAGAGGCAAGGAAAAAGTAAAGCCCAGACTGAGTCCAGCCTCTACTGCACAGACACTCCCTCTGGGCTGCCCTGCCCTGGAATGTCTCTCCACCAGAAAGCTCTGGTCCCCTCCCAGCACAGCCCCCAAACAGCTAAAAATCAAGGCCACTCACTCCTGAGCCTGACAGCCAAGCTGGATGAGAATGAATGGGGCTCTGTGAGGCATCTTGCAGCTCTCTCGACAATGCTCTGCCCCGTACACTCTGTTCTCGTGGTTTCTGTCTCCTCTTCTGTGTTTACAGGGTTGGGCAGCTGCTACAGCCCTTGCCTCTTCCCTGAGTGCCTCAGAGTGACAGAGATGAAGAAGCTACTTGGCTCTGGGAAGTGTGGCCTGGCTCTGATATGGTTTGGCTTTGTGTCCCCACCTAAATCTCATCTGGAATTGTAACCCCCCACGTGTAGAGGGAGGGAGGTGATTGGATCATGGGGGCAGTTTCCCCCATGCTGTTCTCATGATAGTGAGTGAGTTCTCATGAGATCTGATGGTTTTATAAGTGTATGGAAAGCTCCTCCTTTGCTCACTCTTCTCTCTCTTGCTGCCTTGTGAAGAAGGTGACTGCTTCCCCTTCTGCCATGATTATGAGTTTCCTGAGGCCTCTCCAGCCATGAGGAACTGTAAGTCCATTAAAGCTCCTTTGTTTGTAAATTACCCAGTCTCAGGTATTTCTTTATAGCAGTGTGAGAATGAACTAATACAGTGTGAGAACTAATACAGTCTGAGAATGAACTAATAACAGTGTGAGAACAAACTACAGGCTCTGTCCACAGTCAGCACTGGGCAGTAGGCACTGAAGCGAGGGAGAACTAGGTCTAACAAGAGCCCTGTCACTCACAAGCTGGCTAGCCTGGGATGTTAGAGCAACTGGGAATGTGCTGGGCAGTGTATGGCATTAAAATAGGACTGCAGTGACAAAAACAAATCAGGGTTTATTTTTCATACAAACAAGAAGTTCAGCTTTAGTGGCTCAACCACTAAAGGGCCACCAACTCTGAAACTCTTTGGACCTTTTCATTTTGCAGGCTGGCCTCTGTAGTGCTAGGCATTGCATCTGTCAGCAGATGAGCACCGAAGAGGGGTTTAGGGCAGGGCAAAGGCAGTGGGACATGTCTTGTCAGTCTCTTTTTATCAGGAGAGCAAAACCTTTCCCAGAGACTTCCAACAGGCTTAGATCTCATTGGCCAGATCAAAAGAAACAGGGAAAACAGATATTTTGCTTCTTCAGTCTTCATAGTGGAAGACAACAGTGAAAAAAGTATTGGGAACAACCATAGGTCAGCCAGGTGTCCGTGTCTGCTCCAGGAAGTTACCTTCTTAGCCCCATGCACTAGTTTCCCAGAGATTCCAGAACAAAAGACTGCAAACTTTGAGTAGCTTAAAAAACAGAAGTTTTTTGCCTCACAGTTCCAGAGGCAAGAAGTCCAAGACTGGTGTTTACAATGTTGGCTCCTTCTGGGGGCTGAGAGGGAGGATCTGCTCCCAGCCCCTGCTCCAGCTTCCCAGGGCTGGCTGGCCATCTTTGGTGTTCCTTGGCTTGGAGAAGCATCACCCTGATTCCTGCCTTCATCACCACATGGTGTTCTCCCCAGGTTTGTGTCTGCTTCCACATTTCCCCTCTTCATCAGGACTCCAGTCTTATTGGATTACAGCCCACCCTAATGATCCCACTTTAACTTCAGTATCTCTGTAAAGACCTTGCCTCCAGATAAGGTCACATTCTGAGATACTGGGGGCTAGGAAGTCAACATATAAATTTGAGGGGGACATAGTTCAACCCATAACAGTCCCGTTTCTTGATCTATAAAATGAGTATAACAAGAGTTCCTGCCCCACGCTGGTTGTAAGACTTACACAGGGTGATCCACATAAGGAACTCCCGTCAACGCTGGCCCAGAGTGAGGACCCAATACACAGCTGCTGTGCGTGGCTCCCGGGGCTCTGCACCTCTAGGGCTGAGGCCAAGGTCAGGGCCAGTGAAAGGAACATGAGGCCAAGAAGGAGAGAGGCCCATCAGTTCCCAGCCCCTAGAGTTTTCCCATGTCCCCAGTGGGACAGACATGACCTGACAACTGACTAGCTGGCCCTCATGATCCAAGATGGCCCCATCCTCGGCTGCTCAGGGCAGCTGGCCACCTGAGTCAGTGGGACTTTCATCTATAATCCAGGGTGGCCTCACATACTTGGTCCCACAGAGCTCCCATTTCCAGGAAAGCAACCTTTAGCACCTCCAAGGGAAAGGTGGAGGAGTGGGCTCCCCAGCCCTCACTTGGCAATCTCTTCTCTTCTGGGCAGTAATGGAATCCACCTCCTCTCCTGGGGGGCATTTCCCACAAGAGCAGGACAGGCTGCGATCTCAGGTTCCAAGGGGCTGCTCTCTCTTCCCACTTGAGTGTTTTGAGTAAATTACAAAGCTCTTTTCAGTGGTGGGGGCTTTATTGTTCTGCCAGGACATCTCCCTTTGTCAAAAACACAATAATTTGTTATAAGTGGTATTTTTTTAGGTTTACCAAGCAGACAGACTAATTGTATCTTTTAACCTGGGTCAAACTGCTCTTGCTTATTACAAATTGGCTCTGAATCCTAAAAATTGGGGCGGGGGGGAAATGTGAGGAGCATTTCCAAATAATTTAGAGGCAGAATTACCTTCAGACAAACATTATGTCGTGTTAGGGAGGAATGCTTACCCAGGCCTCAGCCCAGTTATGCTCTGGTTGGCCCAGAGGGAAGCTGAGGGACAGAGAATGTTCCCTGTTACAGATTCTGGCTACTCATGGAACTCGTGGATGAGGGGAGCCAATTTGGGCATAGAACCAGGCATTACAGCCTGGATAATGATTTCCAGAAGTATCTGGTCCTGATCCTGTAACCTGTAAATATTACCTTATTTGGAAAAAGGGGTATTCATAGATTTTACAGCATTAGGGAGTTTATGCTGGGTTATTTGGGTGAGCCTTAAATGCAATCACAACTGTCCTTATAAGAGAAAGGTGGAGAGAGATTTGACACAGACAGAAGAAGACAGAGCTTAGAGTGATGCAGCCACAAGCCAAGGCTTGCCAGCAGCCACCAGATTCTCCCTAGAGCCTCTGGAGGGACTATGGCCCTGCTGATGCCTTAATTTTGGTCTAGTAAAACTGACTCGAGGCCTCTGGCCTCCAGAACTGTAAGAGAATAAATTTTCATTATTTTAAGAAACTAAGTGTGTAGAAATTTGTTACCACAGCTTTAGGAAACTAACGCACCAGGAGATTCCTGTTGATGGCTCCACTCTACCCAAAGAGGACTTTCCAAGGCTGAAGAGGTCCCCAAGAGACATGGAAAGTATCATAGAAAGATTGGCCATTGGCCGGTGGTGTTCTAGCTCCTGTTTGGCTACTTCCTAGTTGTGTGACCCTCTCTGAACCTCAGTTTCTTCATTAGAAAAGTAAGAATAACCAACCTCCTCACTACCTTGTTGGAGGATTAAATGACAGGACACACATAAACCAGAAGCTGGCATGTCACCACCGATGATCAGTGAAGGTTACTTTTTTGTTTAATTTTTATTGTTATGCCTCTGTTGACTTTCCAGGGGCTATTGTCAGAGTCATCAAGCAGTTTCTTGGGGCACTGTAGACTGTACTCATATCCTCTGCAAACCCCTTAATTTGCCAGGCAGTGCTATTTGTAAACTTCATGGGCTCAGATCATTGAGGGTTAATTTCTCCTGACTCAAAACAGTTTGCAGAAAACATTGATGCCAATGTAAAGCAAACATGCTCAAGCCAAAAAGGTGACATCCATAACAATGAGGCCAAGTGGGATATTTATTTCATCCAATTCACCAAAAAGAACACTATTTTTGACAAAGGCAATCAAAGAACTAGCTATATCCATGCACCTTTGATAATTGTCCTTGGGTTGAGGCAAGGCTGGCCTTAACCATATTCATGATGTGTTTCCAGGGGTACTCCTGGACTACCCACCTTTGAAATACCTTCTCTATCAGAACTATAAGTTCCACTGTTGGAGATTTATTCCTTTGGTGAGCTCAAGCATGGACCAATTTAGAGTCAAATATCACTAAGAAGCCAATTCCAGTTATTAATAACTTAATAAATTGAAGTTTACAATTTAAAACCTTCCAGTGTCTTCCTGATGTTTCAGAAAAAAACTACCTAATTTTCATGGTCTCCAAGGCCTCCACAATCTGATCTTCTCCTCCTTGCCCTTGTATGTTTCTTCTAGTTGTTCAAATGTTCTATGATCTCCCTCTCTCCTGCCTCAGGCCTTTGCACAAGCTGCTCTATCTGGAGAAGATATTTAAAACATACTGACCTCCTGGGGCTGGGAACTATACAGGGAAGGAGAAGAGTGAACACGAGTATAATGGGACATGGTCCTCAACATGGTCCTCACACTCAAGATGCTTGCCTTCAAGTAGGAGTCACGGCTGAAAAGAACCTGAGAACAGGTAGAGCAAGCAGCCCAGATGCAAGACAGCTAAATGCTACAGGTCTTAGGACCATTTCCTCTCACTTACAGTGGCCCAGCCACGTGGACCTTCCATCTGCCACCCCAGTGAGTTTGTGGTTCCCCAGTTAGGGCCTTGGCTCATCCCTTCACTCTGCCTGGAAGCTTTCTCCCTCATCCCTCCCATGGCTGCTCCCTTCTCACCCTCTCCATCTCAACCACTCCCCATAGAGACTTTCGCTACCATCCCCTTCAAAGTGTGTCCATGCTGTTTTTCTCACTCAGTGTCCCTTCCTTGGTACTTCCTGACATTTAGCACAATTTGAGATTGTATTTTTCTTTGTAGATGGTCTGATTAATGTCTGTCTCCCCTCTTATATCATGAGCTCTGAGAGGCTAGAAAAGGATCTGTTTGTCCAGTACTTGATGAAGCCTGGCAGAGTAGGCACCCAGTGGAAACTCATCGAATTAGCTGGTGTGTGTGCATGGTTGTGTGTGCCCATGTGTGCATGTCTGTGTGTTATGGCTAAAGACAAAGATGAGTTAATGTACAACATAGATTTAAAAAGTATCAAATTAATTAATTGTGCTCTTATATACTTTAATTCTGAAAGTTAATTATTTGTCTGCTGAAGGCCTGCTGCCTTGGACAGAGATGCTAGCACAGGGGAAGATATAGTAAATGGTGGCATCCCAGTTTGCAATGAAAAGCATAGAAATCAAGCACATTTATGAAATACAGACATCACTTAGCACAGGTCTGGAACCAGGCATAACTCCTTCAGGTGACAATTGGTCTTGTGCACAGACCAGAATGGAGTTATGGAAATACAAGCCTGTAGCCTGTAATCCCCACGCTCTGGGGGGCTGAGGTAGGCTGATGACTTGAGGTCAGGAGTTCAAGACCAGTCTGGCCAACATGGTGAAACACTATCTCTGCTAAAACTACAAAAATTAGCCAGGTGTAGTGACATATTCCTGCATTCCCAACTACTTGGGAGGCTGAGGCAGGAGAATTGCTTGAATCTGGGAGGTCAAGGCTGCAGTGACCTGAGATCGCACCAGTTCATTCCAGCCTGGGTGACAGAGCAACACTGTCTCAAAAACAAAATGAAAACAAGCCAGTAATTTCTAGGCAGATTTTTCTCCTGTGAGCTCTTTGCCAGCAGCCATTTACCTGGCAAACTCTAGATCTAAAATTCTCCTTCTTGGTAATTCATGATTACACAACTCTGACATTGGCTGGCTAACATTGACTCTGAACCCTCCAAAAGGAAAGTTTTCTAAGCAAATGAACAAAAATCATGAAATATCAAGGAAGCAGGTCAAATTATTTAGGAAATAGAGGTAGCCTATACCAACATAGAGGAATCTATTTACATACAAACAATATATTAATTATAAAGCATTCTTTGCTATTCCTTAAAGCAGGGGACTCCGAAGGATGTTCCCTCTATATAATGCAGTGGCCTTATTAGAGTTTCTGTCTGTGTTGAAAGGCAACACAACTGCCTCTCCAGTACATTAGAGTGAAAGAAAGGGAGGAGAGAAAGGGAAGGAAAGGAGGAAAGGAGGAAGAAGACATGGAGGAAGGAAGGAAGAAAGGGGGGGAGGAAGAGGGAAGGAGGGAAGGGAGGGAACAGGGAGGAGAGGAGAGGGGAGGGGAGGGGAGAAGGAAGAGAAGGAGGGAGGGAAGGAGGAAAGGAAGAAGGGAAGGAAGAGAGGGAGGGAAGAAGGAGGAAGGAAGGAAGGCAAAAAGAGAGGGAGGGAGGTAAAGAAAGAAGGGGAGAAGGAGGGATGGAAGGAAAAAAGAAAGAAGGGAGAGAGGGAAGAAGGGGAGGACTTGCAGCTGCCATTTGCCCAGTGCTTAGTGTGCCAGGCATTTGTGCTAAATGTTAGACATACTTCATCTTTTCATCTGCCAGCCACCCTCTGAGATATGTATTTATTATTATTACCATTTTACAGATTAACTGAGCTGAGGTTTGGAGCAGTAAAGCTACCTACTCAAAGTGGCAAGACCATATGTGCAGGGTATAAAATCCAAGTCATAGCTGAATGGAATAGCACATTCCTCCTCCATCACAATCAGACCACCTCACTTTCAGATCTTATCGCTCTGAATTTCCTTCAGGCAGAGGATCCTTCCATGGAATAATGCAAGTGCAGAAGGCTTAATCCTTCTCTCTGTGTGCGTGTGTGCATGTGCCCATGTGTGCGATATGAAATCACTTTAAAATGTCATGTAAACCATAATGAGGTACCTCATTTCCAAAGAGATCAGTTGGCAAACATTTTAAAAGTTTGACAAGTCAATCCTGGTGAGGTAGTGGAGCAGTAAGAACTTTCTTACCCCTCTGGTGCAGGTATAAACTGCTAAAATCATTCAAGAATGCAATTTGCTGATGTCTAGAAAAGCTGAAGCCATGTGACTCCCATGACCCAGCATTTCCTCGTCCATCTGTACAGACAGGAATTTTCGCACATTTACATAAGGAGTCACATGGAAGAATGTTCATTGCTATAGTGCATGAAATCTAACAAAATTAAACTTAATAGATTTGGAAAGATACCACGTATCGGTTAACAGGAAAATGGACAAATAAAGGGAGATTATGATGCTGTGACAGTTTGGCTGGAAGTTGAACCAAACTGGAACCCCAGAACTCCTGGCAACAACATGGAGAACTATCAAATCAATACTGAAAAAAAGGAAATAGCTGCCAGAGACAACCAACAGTATGACCACATTGATTCTCTAAAAGTGTAAAAGCACGTGGACACATACAAATGAAACAAAATTTAAAATCATATATGAGAAAATTTAGGACAGCAGCTACCACTGATGGAGAGAAGGAAGGGAATTGTACGGTGAAAAGACTTCAACTGTGTTTGCAATGTTTTCATTCTTAAGCTGAGCGATGGGTATGTTAATGTTTATGAAATATTCTCTATAAGTTTTTTTGTATGCCTGAAATACTTCAACGTAATGCAATTTTAAAAGAGGAGGAGGAAGGCTAAGTATTTTGCTTTCTATAAGAAATGCTACTGGGGGATAGCAGGGCTGAGAAGTGGCCAGACTGTTGGTGAACCTAGATAAAGCTTCTAATTTCTCCTGGCCTGGTTGGAGGTGCCCTACCCTTGGCGGGTGGTCCAGCCCATGATACAACTGCACACAGCAATGCCTGTAAGCAGCAAGCATGGTAAACCTCCCGGGATGCCACCTCCAGCCTGCTGCAATGCAGAGCATGTTCTCTGGGAAGCCGTGTTTTCTCCAGGTGAAGGATGGGATCACTCCATCTCTGTCACCTGCACACAGAAGGAAGTGCTATAGAGAGACAGATTAGATCATCTATTATCAAGTAGGCATAAGACCGACTGAGGAGGCATCTGCCGCTCGCCAGATGTTCTATTCATTATCAGAGTCATGGGGAAGGTGGGCCTTGATTCTTCCTCTCTGTCCCCCGAGTCCAGACTCTCTAGGGAAGAATCAGACGGGAGACTGGATCATGGACCAGCTCCCTCATCATGGACCAGCGCCCTGGCCTGATGATGTGGTGGGGTGGGGCGGGGGGTGCACCACAGGCAGCACAGAGTACATTACTCCTAGGCTGTGGAAATACTCAAGAAGAGAGTATAATATTTTGGAAGGTTCTTGTGTTCAGGCCAGTGGCAAAGCATGATGAATATCTCCCCTGGGACACTTAAACAAAAGCCCAGCTAATACTACCGTCGTTGTCATCATCATCATCATCATCGTCATCGTCGTCAAATGCTTACTCTGAGCCAGAAACTCTGCTAAGAATTTCACCTGCATTTTCTTATGGACTTATGGCAAGGTCTTTACAAGGAAAGAACTATCCACGTCCCCAGCAGAGGAAATGAGCAGGGAGAGGTAAGTAACCAACTGAGCTCCACTAAAGTGAACTGCCACAAACATGCCATCTCTCCTCTACCTCACCATTGACCTGTCAATGACCTCACCCAGGCATCCGCTCCACAGGTGCGGAGGTGGGCAGGGTCCCTTTGCTTTCTTATATCCCCGAAGCACTCTGGGCAGAAATGGCACACCCAGCACCTAGCATCCAGCACCCAGCACCCAGTACAGCCTTCTCTAACCAGCCAAGGCCCAGAGGTCTGGGCTTTAAGAGCATTAAAATTTCTAAAACAGGCACCTAGGAGTGTTACATGACTTTCCTCAGAACCCAAAAGGCTCTTCATGACTTTACGAATCTTCAGAGATGAGGATGAGCATGGCTGTTAGGTCTCCCACCAGGTGGCTAGCAAGACCTAACCCCAAGCCCCATCCCTGCTCATCTAGGGGATCCCCTCATCGCCCATCCACCCTTAATTGCTGGCTGTTGGAAACAAGCAACACAGCGTGACTAACTCCACCAGCACCACCACCATATCACCACTACCACCCAAAGCCCACTACCTTCCAAATCTAGGGGCACATCACCATCTGATCTGGAAACCTCTTCCTATACCTCTGATGTTCTGTTTCAATGAGTCTGAGCCCAGATGCAGACACTCTATAAAATACCCCGAGATGATTCTGATGGTCTTACAGATTTAGTATACATGGCCTTAAGCTATAGAAAGTTCTAATGGTGGAATTACAGAATTCCGTCTGGAGGTGATGGAGATGTCAGCTTTTCTGGCAGAGAACAGAATTATGCCCCCCAAAACTTAACTCCCCACCCCAGCCCCTGCCTCTGGAAACATTGGTTAGCAACTAGGTCACACAGGGAGAAATTACCCTTTAGAGTAAGGATCTACATCAGCTCCACTCTACCCTGGCCCCCAGACACCCTCCCTTCCTTTTCCTAAAATCATCCCATCTGCAGCCAGGCTCATTTTCAAAGTCATGTTCACTTGTCTTGACCACAAGATGCCCAGGCAGATTGCATGTTCTAGGTCCAAGGGAGGTGTGTTAGTCAGCTCAGGCTACCATAACAAATACCACAGATCAGGTGGCTTAAACCACAGAATTTCTTCCTCACAGTTCTGGAGGCTGGAAGTCCAAGATCAAGGTGTCGGGTCAAGAGTTCAAGACCAGTCTGGCCAACATAGGGAAACCCCATCTCTACTAAAAATACAAAAATTTGCTGGGCTTGGTGGCAAGCGCTTATAATCCTAGCTACTTGGGAGGCTGAGGCAGGAGAATCGCTTGAACCCAGGAGAGGTTGCAATGAGCCAAGATCAAGCCACTGCACTCCAGCCTGGGCGACAGAGTGAGACTCCGTTTCAAAAAAAAAAAAAAAAAAAGAGGTGTTGGCAAAGCCGGTTTCTTCTGCGGCCTCTCTCCTTGGTTTATAGCTGGCCATCTGCTCCCTGTGTCCCCACAGGGACTTTCCTCTGTGTGTGTCTGTGTCCTAATCTCCTCTTCTAAGGACACCAGTGAGATTGGATTAGAGCCCACCCTTCTGTTTTCTCAGTTACTTCTTTAAAGGCCCTATCTACAAATACAGTCACATTCTACAGGACTCGGGGTTAGGGCTTCAAAATGTACACTGAGGGAAAATGTGCACTGAGGGGCACAATTCAGCCCGTAACAGGAAGGAAAACAGCTTGCAGAGAAATGCAGGGAGTTTGCATGCCATTGTCCCAGCCACTGGGATTGTCCACCTGGATTTACATCTCCTCTCATTCCTCTCTGTTCCCCCCGAACTCTAAATCTTGACATACTCTAATCTTTTATATTAACCCATGATATTATATTTTCTCCTTTTTTTTTTTTTGAGATGGAGTCTCACTCTGTCGCCCAGGCTGGAGTGCAGTGGTGCAATCTTGGCTCACTGCAGCCTCCACCCCCTGAGTTCAAGTGATTCTTCTGCCCAAGCCTCCCGAGTAGCTGGGATTATAGGTGCCTGCCACAGTGCCTGGCTAATTTTTGTATTTTTAGTAGAGACGGGGTTTCACCATCTTGGCCAGGCTGGTCTTGAACTCCTCACCTCGTGATCCACCCACCTTGGCCTCCCAAAGTGCTGGGATTACAGGCGTGAGCCACCACTCCCAGCCTCTTTTTTTTTTTTCTTTTGAGACGGAGTTTAGCTCTTGTTGCTCAGGCTGGAGGGCAATGGCGTGATCTCGGCTCACCGCAACCTCTGCCTCCCTGGTTCAAGTGATTCTCCTGCCTTAGCCTCCCAAGTAGCTGGTATTACAGGCATGCGCCACCATGCCTGGCTAATTTTGTATTTTTAGTAGAGAAAGAATTTCTCCATGTTGATCAGGCTGGTCTCGAACTCCCGACCTCAGGTGAACCACCTACCTCGGCCTCCCGAAGTGTTAGGATTACAGGCCTGAGCCACTGCACCTGGCCTATATTTTCTCTTTACAGCAGGAATTACAGAAAATTTAAAGCATCACTGCAAGTGCAGGAGATGAGCCCTGGAAAATATTGTCATCACGCCCAACATTGGCATGCATTCTCTTCTCCCTAGTTGGGCTCCTCTGTGCTCATTAATTACTTTAGTGAATAGCAGCCATCAGTCACTGGTGGACTCTTCTCTAAAACTCTATTTGATTTTCTTGAATTATCGCCTGAGACAGGGTAAACAGGAGATGCATGAAATATTCTGGAATCCCAAATTGATAGAGAGGTGTCATGCCAGGCACTGGCACCCATCAAACTGAATGACTTGGAATTTACACAGACAGGATGGAGGCTGGAGAGGACAAGAAGAGGTAAGGACAGGGTGGAGCTGAGGGAGTCCTCGGGTTTGTAAGCCCACCCAGTTCATCACAACTGGAAAGACAACAGCAGCCTGGACCTCAGCCTCACTGAACCCCAGATCTCCAGATCAGCCCTGGGGAGAGGATGTTTGCAGGTGGTGTCCATTACCTCAGATAGAGAAAAAAGCCAAGAAGGCCTTTCTGACTGATAGTGTTTGCCTTCAGCAAACAGTCTCTAAACATCAACAACATGGCATCAGGAGGTGGTTTTGGTAAATTGTTTGCTTGACAGAAGGAGTCATTATTTTATTTTATTTTTCAGCTTTTATTTTGGCTTCAGGGGGTACATGCGCAGATTTGTTACATAGGTATATTGCATGACACTGAGGTTTGGGGGATGAGTGATTCTGCAACCCACGTAGTGAACATAGTGTACCCAGTGAGTAGTTTTTCAGCACACACCCACCTCTCCCTTTTCTAGTAGGCCCTGATGTCTGTTGTTGCCATCTTTATGTCCATGCATACTCAATGTCTAGCTCTCACTTATAAGTGAGAACATTCACTATTTGGTTTTCTGTTCCTGCATTAATTTGCTTAGGATAATGGCCTCCAGCTGCATCCGTGTTGCTGCAAAGAACATGATTTTGTTCATTTTTATGGCTAAATAGTATTCCATGGTGTATATATATCGCATTTTCTTTATCCAATCCATTATTGACGGGTACTTACATTGATTCCATGTCTTTGCTATTGAAGAGTCATTATTTTAAAAAGCATTTGCCAAATTCTTGTGGACATTGCCCAAAGTATATTTTTCCCAGCACTCCTCCTGTCTTGGGCCAAAGCCTTTTCTTGACCAGAGGCAGATAATGACTAGAGGTAGATCTTGACATTGAGATTCAGAAATGGTCCCATTTGCTCAACAGAATCTGTTATTTGGGAAAAGGTTACTCCAGGTGAGGGAGTTTTGAGGATGCCTGGGCTTACTCCAGGTGCCAACCTGCAGCCAGCCCTGTCCCCAGAGCTCTGTCTCCAGACTCCGCCTATTCCCCCCATACCTGTTCTGCTCCTCCAGGCCCTTGCACCCTGCCCGGCACAGATGTGTTCCCCTACTCCCCACTGTCAATGCCCTCTTGCCTTAGGAGTGTGTCTAAAATGTTAACACTATATGGATCAAAGAAATGTACACTGTGGCTTCCGGAAGCCAGATATGTATAAGCTCTTCAGAAGCAATTTGGAAGTGGCTGAACTGAGACTGGCCTGCCCGGCACTTGCAGGAGTGGGAGGTCTCATTAGGCTGGACTTTCTCTCCCTTCCAGAAGCCTGCTGTTCAGAGACCAGCAGTCGATCACTTGGGGGCAGGGAAAGAGGGGAATGAAATCTGCAGCTTTAGGAAAATGGAACTGAAAACATTTAACTTTGAATCATAAACAGAAGCAATAAATTAGAGAGAGGTCAGGGAACAGGAAATCAAGAGAGGAGAGGCCCGTTCCCAGGAAATAAGGAGATTTGGTTGGGCAATGACATTCAGCAGCCTTTCGTGGAGATACTGACCACTGGGGCTGGGCTGGCTGTTGCACCACTGTTAGAGGAGTCTGGCCCAGAGGGGATATTCTGAGGCTGCCCTTCACTGAATTCTCTAATTGTCCCCAGAAGCACAGTCCTAGGCATAGATATTTTACATCAGAGAAAGGGACAAAGATCTCAGTTGGAAGTGGGCATCCTCTTGCAACCCAAAAAGAAATGCATGGTGCAGGTTCTAGTGGGACTTTTCAAAGACAGGGTATACTTCTAGCATTTCTCCAGATGCTAACAGGATTTACACCTTTGGGCAATTGCATAAACTCCCTGGAAATACATGTCTATAGCTGTTCTGAGGGCCCTGAGTCAAGTGTTTTGTAGGGGCTAGAAAGGCAGAGATGAATGAAACATGGCTCTAGAGCCACCCAGTGTAATGGGAGAGACAGACACATTGACCACAAAGCATAATATTAAGCAAGGCCATTGGTGATGAATTGGTCTACATCAGTATGACATAAAAATAAGTCGGATAGAGCAGGCACCATAGCTCATGCTTGTAGTCCCAGAACTTTAGGAGGCCAAGGCAGGCAGATCGTTTGAACCCAGAAGTTTGAGATCAGCCTGGGCAACATGGCAAAACCCTGTCTCTACAAAAACACAAATTTGCCAGGCGTGGTACATGTCTGTAGTCCCAGCTACTCAGAAGCTGAGGTGGGAGGATCACTTGAGCCCAGGAGGCAGAGGTTGCAGAGAGCCAAGATCCCAACCTGCACTGCATCTGGGAGACAGAGTGAGACTCTGCTTCATAAAAAAGAAAAAAGGAAGGAAGGAAGGAAGGAAGGAAGGAAGGAAGGAAGGAAGGAAG
>NW_026652325.1:758971-802607 GCF_009828535.3 Hylobates moloch
AAGGAAGGAAGGAAGGAAGGAAGGAAGGAAGGAAGGAAGGAAGGAAGGAAGGAAGGGAAAGGAAAGGAAAGGAAAGGAAAGGGAAAGGGAAAGGGAAAGGGAAAGGGAAAGGGAAAGGGAAAGGGAAAGGGAAAGGTCAGAAAGACCCAGAATACAACCCCAGACTTCCACGTCCTACCTGATGGTCCTTGAACAAGTTATATCATTCCCCGGAAATTCCATTTCCTGGATCTAAGAAGTAGAGCCCTCATTTCTGTGAAGATCCACAAGGCAAGGGAAGTGGGGTAGTGTGGCTCACAGGGAAAGAAAGGCCCAGGGCACTGTTCTGAAGCCGCCTGAGGGTATGGACCCATGTCCTTGGGTGGATTTCTAGAATCCCTATTGAGATTTGCGCCATCTAAGTAAAATGAATCTGAAGAAGTCGTCTGGAGATAAAACTATCCCTATGTTTGGCCCAAGGTCAGTGCTGAACAAATGGGAAAGTAAGCAAGAGAATGAATGGGGTAAATAGCAGAAGTGATTCGGGACTGACTGTCTCACCTCTCAGCAAAATCCCCAGTTGAACCCCTGAGAATAAAGGAGATTTTATTTATTTATGTATTTGTTTAACAAATATATGGCACTTAATTTGTGCCAGGCATTATTCTCAGTGCTTCACCAAGAAAAACCAGTTTAATAGTCACTATAATCCAAGGAGGTGTTATTATTATCCCCATTTTAGAGATAAGAAACCTAAACAGAGAGGTTTAGTACCTTGGACAACGTCACATAGCTGAAAAGTAGCCAAGACAGTTTTTGAACCCAGGCTTTGAACCCAGGCATTGTGGCTCTGAGAATCCACATTCCTTCTCTATTAAGGAGGCTAAAACGTCACCTGAAGCCTCAAGGAGCCTGGTACCAGTCACACCCATCTACAGCCGTTAGCTCAGGTGGGAAGCTGCTGAGATGGTGTTCAGAGCCTGGGTGCAGTACTCAGCCTCTGCCTTGATTCAAGAAGCCCAGTTTAAGGGCCTCCTCACCCACCCCCCAGGACTTTATCAGGAGCCCCCTAAGCCTAGAGGCCTCAATTCTTCTACCTAGATCTGTGAAGTGTCCTTGGGTCTGTGGTGGCACCGGCCACCCTGGGGCCTCCTAGAAAGGGTCCCCACCCCGCTTCACTCCAGTGGCCAAGGTCTGTCCTTGTGCCAAATGCAGCTGATCTGTAGTGGCTACCTGCAATACTGAATGGAAAAGAACTTGGGGTCACATCTGGGCTAACCAGGAAAGACACCCTGGTCCATCAGTGATTTCCCCATGGGCGTAGGAAACAGGTTATCGGCCACCGGCCTAGCATCTCACTCAAGCCCATGGCTGACGCTCACAGTCCTCTGCCCAAGCTGGGCTGAGTGTTTTCTCCTTGTAAGCTTCAGGCTGTTCTGCTACTACCTCAGTCAGGACTCTTCTGATTGCAAGTGAGAGAAATCCAGCTCTACCTGAACATGCCAAAAAGGAGAAATAACTTATTCACTTAACCGAATTATACAGGGGCAGATTTCTCAACCTCTCCGTCTCTCATGTATGCTTTCTTCTGGAACAACTTCATTCTCACGCAGATTCCTCTCTCAGGATAGCAAATATGGCTAAAACGGCTACCAAGACTGACAAGCTGGTCTTTCAGCTATAGTTTCAACAGAAGCTCCAGAGCTGAGTTTCACTGGCTTAAATTGGATCACATGACCTCCCCTAAGCCAATCATCTTGGCCAAGGGATGTTCCAGTGCGCCAGGCCTGGGTCCCATGTTTGCCCCTGTAATGAAATGGGGAGAAGGGGATGGAGATTAACCTCACTTGCCATCTAGCAACCTATGGTGGAAAAGGGCTGGCTCTCCAGAGGAAACTTGGGATGCCTTTCTCAGCATTTTAAACACCTAAAAATCGCGTTTTAAGGTTCTTCTGGGAAAAATGTTTACGGGATGGATTAGAGCATTGAGCATGTACTATGCCAAGCCAGTCTCGGCTCCTCTTCCCTGGTTCGTGTTTATAGACTTCAGTCCTGGGAAGATGGGTTCTTTCCTGACTCTCTTGATCATTCACATCAGAAAAGAGTTCTGTTCCTTGGGATTTTGTTTTTTAATTATGGGAAATTTTCAGATATAATCAAAAGTGTTGAAAATAATCTGTGTCTGTTCCTCAGCTTCAACAATGATTAACTCAGGGCCAATTTTGTTTCATCTATAGCCCCGCCCATCCCGACCCCACCCTGGATTACTTTGAAGCTAATCCAGACATCGTATATCTTTAAGATGCTCAGATTGCAAGGCCCTGCAGAGCTGGAGATTCCATTCTCCTTGAGAAGAAAGGAATCTGGCCTGTTATTGTACATCACTTAGCAGAGGAGAGTCTTGCCTTTCCTCCTCCATAAACATGGCCCAACTCTCCTTATTTAATATTATACTTTGAATCTTTATGAGTGGAAAACTGCACTTTGTTTATTCTTGTCTGGAAGTGCTCAGCTGGAGTGATTGCAATGTTATCTCCCTGGGCATCCCCACTATCCTCATCCTGCTGTTGTCCCCGACCCCATGTCAACCCACTTTGCCTGTAGCCTTGTTTTCTGACCTGCTCCCTGCCTCCTCTTACCTGATTTCTAGGGTCCCTTTCCCCATTCTCCTAGCATGCTAACATACACACAGTCCAGAGAACAACAATAGCCCAAAAAACTCTATTTCCCATTTTATAATCCCAACACAGAGCAATCTCTCTCCCATGCACCATAGCAGCCTACAAACTGCTGCAGATGCATGCATCAAAGAGCCATTCGGCTGCGCATGTGAACACAGGCTTCCCTTGCACTTCCAAATGCTATGTTATCTCTGCCACAGCAATACTCCTTGAATAGCTAATAAATGCAAAAGAAAGTTTGGGAGGAAAAAAAAGTTACAAAAAATTATTATTATTACTTAAAGAGCCAGAGAAAGATAGCAAGTTTCTTCTAAAGTTACAACACCATCGTTAGCAGCTGCAGGGTACATGAAAGCCAGGGGCCGGGGGAGGGAAGATAGGGCATATTTCAAAGCTGACTGCTGCAGTAACAAAACGCGAAGGGGGTGTTGTGTGGAATACGCCAAGTGTTTGAAGTGGACAAGGTTTCTAGCATGTTGCCTTGATGCCTGTACATACTTAATAACAGATGTTTGGTCTCTCTAGGCAGATAATTGTCCTTCTGTAAGGTTGACTTGACCTGCCTGAACGGTCCAGCTTCGAGCGCTGCAGCAGTAACAAATGATCCTAGCTTCTCTCTTTTTTACTAGGGAGATGCTCAGCCACGCTTCCTTTTAAGCACATAATTACTCGGCAGCAACTGAAGCCCATACATTCCCCTCTCCTAATGGCCATGGAGCCATTCGGTCATAATTTATGGGGACAGGGTTCAAAGTTTTAATAATATTTGGATAATATCATTGCCCACACGTCGGGGGCGTCGTGATGAATAGAAGGAGAGTGGGCTTATTTCGATTCCATGCATGACAGTGAGGACGTTAACGACTGGGTGCCCGGCGTGGCCTTTATGGAAACTGCCACCAGGCCATCAGCTCACGAATTATAGATCTGGGCATGAAGGATCACATAGGGATGTTGTTCATGAGGAACTATCCTGTTAGCGCCTCTTCCTTATGCAGATAAATGAATTGCAGGGAATACCAAAACAGCGTAAATAAGCCCTTAGTGGATAACATATTAGAACATCAACATAAAAAACCCAGTGCTGGGGCCTGCTTGGGGATATTTATGTTTATACTCTCTGCTCAAGTGGCTGCCTGATTTTTTGGCTTCTTACTGCTCACCTCATAATTCCAACCTCCTAACGGCACCTCTGGGTGTGTTTCTCGGATGCTCTGTGGTGCCTGTTGACATTTGTACACAAGTTTGCTCAGAGAAGTGCTTTTGGGTAGGCAGATGGGTGAAGGCTCGTAAAATTCAAAACAGACCTAGTTAGCATTGTCTTAGTGACATGGTGGGGTGACCCTAAAGCAGAGGCCATGCACTGGCAGGTGCTAGTGGAAGAAGAGGGGGCAACTATGTCCCCAAAAGTACAAGAAGAAGGGAGATGTTCTCAGCCATAAACCAGATAGAAAAGATCCTTGGAGAAGATCGAGTTCAACCACACTACTCTCAAAAAGCAGGTGGCAAAATTGAGGTTCAGAGGAAAGCAGGGACTCCCCCTAAATTATAAAACCTTGTTGCCAAGCCAAGATTACTGACTCCCAAGTGTCGCCCCAGGCTGCCTTATCTGGCCTGAGTTTTCTCTCCCCAAAATGTAAACATTCAACACTAGCACCAAATGATAGTGTTAAGACTAAAACAATGTTTGCCAACTTCCTCCTGTTAATCTAGACTGACTCACTCTGAACTTTGACAAGGTTCGCGTGCCGTGAGCAATCGTTGAACTTACACACTCGATATCCATTTAATCTGAAGGATTTATTTGGAAAGAACAGCAATTATAGCTGCACCTCAGAATAACTAGGAAACGGCGCATTTAAGTCTCTTTAAATAGCTTGCCGGAGTTCTAAATAGCTCCCCCACGCCCAGGTTCTGATCTGGAGTTCTCATTTGCCTGGGCCTTTTTACAGAGCCCAGGAGTGGTTTGGAGCAGGTTTCAAACGTGGAGGTTTGTTTCTCTACTGGGAGGCACTTTATGTCGAGGGCTTTCTGTTTTCTGACACATCTAAGGATGTGTTCTTTTTTTATCTTGCCAGGAGAAAGGAGGTAACAATGTTCTGCTGAATAAAGGCCAAGAACATTTACCCAGTTACAATTTTTTTTTAATATTCATACAAAAAATTAACTTTTGGGGGATCACAGCTTTATGAATTTTAACACATATATAGAATCATTTAACCACCATCACAATCAGGATACAGAACAATTCCACCACTTCCAAATCTCCCATTAAAAAGTAAAACCCCAGCCAGGGATGGTAGCTCGTGCCTGTAATACCAACATTTTGGGAGGCTAAGGCAGGAGGATTGCTTGAGCCCAGGAGTGCGAGACCAGTATGGGCAACAAGGCAAGACCCCCATGTCTACAACAATAAAAAATTTAGCCAGGCGTGGTGGTGCACACCTGTAATTCCCACTACTCCGGAGGCTGAGGTGAGAGGATGGCTTGAGCTCAGGACTTTGAGGCTGCAGTGAACGATGATCACACAACTGCATTCCAGCCTGGGCAACAGAGAGACCCTGTCCACTCTCAAAAAAAAGTCAAACCTTCCCTTGGTCCCTAACCCCTAATCCCCACTGATCTGTTCTCCATCACGATAACTCTGTTTTTTGGGAGTGTCATATAAATGGGTTTATACAGTTTGTCACCTCTTGAGACTGGCTTCTTTCACTCAACATAGTGCCTTTGAGATCCATCCAAGCCCTTGTCTGTATCTACAGTTCAGTCCTCTTTGTTGCTGAGTAGTATTCCATCACAGAGCCCAGACCTCGAGTCAGGCATCACCAGGTACTTACAGGATGAGGACAGTGGCTAATGGCTGTGATGTGTGTGCTGTGTGCACTACCCTCCGTCCTAGTGTTTTACTTTACTAACTCGTTTAACCCCTCAACAACCTAATGGGGTGATTACTAGCATTATATCCATTTTGCAGGTTAAGAAATTAAACCATAAAGAGGTTACATAACTTGCCCAAGGTCATACGACTGGTAAGTCAGGAAGCACCTATAAGGTTAGAACCAGCCAACCCTTCTGCTTCATCATGGGACATCCTAATTATAAATATCCCTGGAAGGGAGAGGAGAAATGTCAATCTCCAGGGAGGTGTAAATGGCTGACAACATTGTCTTGCCAAGAGCAGGCTGTGCCAGGGTTTGAGGAGGATAGCTGACATGATCAGGAGGAAAACAAGGAAAGGGGCCCAGGGATCCCACTACCACATGCCACAGAGAACCACTCCCAGCGTGTGCACCCAGATACCCACACACACCCCAAAGGGAAAGGGAGGTAAGCAGGAGAAGGCAGCACTTCACATAAATGCAGTGGCTAACAAATAGGAAACATCCTGGCCTCTGCCCATTCTACTAAGTCTCAGGGGTTGGGAAAAGAACCAGATCTGAGAATTTCAAATTAATTGCCATGAATCCTGGAACTGTCAGTCTCAGGCTTCCAACAGCGCGGTCATCAGCTGTCTTACCTAGGCTCCTTTGAAGCCTGAGATGTGGCTGCTGTCCTAGGAATCGTAACGACCTAAAACATAAATGTGGAATTCCAGGAGTGATTTCACCCAGCACTGAGCCTGTGGGGAAACTGAGGCCTAGAAAGAGAATGGACTTGGCCAAAGGCACATAGCAAATCAGTAGCAGATCCAGGATTGTAACCCAGATCCCTTCCTCCATACATCCACCCATTCATTCATTCAACAACTGAACCTACCATGTGCCAGGCACTTTACTGGAAGCTGGAGACAAAGGGTGATGAAGACACAGTACTAGCCTTCATGGAGTTAGTTTTGGCAGGAGAAAGACATTAAAACAATGATCACAAGCAAATGGATAATTTAAAGTCATAGGGAAGATTTTAAAATTTTCTCAAGACCCCCCTAGCAAGTGTGTTTCCAACTCACCTCAGCTGCTTCTATTTCCTAAATCAACAAGGTGACGTTTCCTATAGTAGTAAAAGCCTCCATGTGCCCTCTCAATAAGATCATGGAAAAGGTAGTTATGTCGTTCTATAACATTTTTTTTTTTTTTTTGAGATGGAGTCTCGCTCTGTCACCCAGGCTGGAGTGCAGTGGGGCGATCTTGGCTCACTGCAAGCTCCACCTCCTGGGTTCACACCATTCTCCTGCCTCAGCCTCCCGAGTAGCTGGGACTACAGGTGCCCGCCACCATGCCTGGCTAATTTTTTGTTTTTTAGTAGAGATGGGGTTTTATCGTGTTAGTGAGGATGGTCTCAATCTCCTGACCTCGGCACCCGCCTCGGCCTCCCAAAGTGCTGGGATTACAGGCATGAGACACCGTGCCCAGCCGTTCTATAACATTTTAATCACAAGTGTTGAATGCTGGCTCCCCAAGTACCACTAACAGCCTGTTGGTAAAGCAAAGCTGAATTGATTGGTCACTGCAATGAGGGAGAACACCACCTCAAAAGAGCTTTGGCAGTGCTATGGTTTGGATGTTTGATGCCTCCAAACATCATGGCAAAATATGATCCTCACTGTGTGAGGTGTGGACTAATGGGAAGTGTTTGGGTCGTGGGGTGGATCCCTCATAAACGGCTAGGTTCGCTTTTTGCAACAAGAATGAGTTCTCACTCTATTAGTTCCTGCAAGAACTGGTTGTTAAAAAGAGCCTGGCATCTCCCCTCCTCCTCCCTATTTCTCTTGCTTCCTCTCTCACCGTGTGATCTCTGCACATGCCAGCTCCCATCTGCCTTCCACCATGAGTAGAAACAGCCTGAGGTCCCCACCAGAAAAAGATGCTGGCACTGTGTTTCCTGTACAGCCTACAGAAGTGTGAGCCAGATAAATCTCTTTCCTTTGTAAATTACCCAGCCTCAGGTATTTCTTTACAGCAATGCAAACAGACTAAGACAGGCAGCATCTTAAATGGGGAAGGGCAAGGTTATTTTTACTGACATTCTCAAGTCTGGCTTAAAGAGTGTTTTCAAAGGGAGGAGGAGTTGGTTAGAATCAGGTAAGTACCATGCTGTGATAGGTTAGGACTGGCAGAAACAGCAAAGTGAGGGTTTTGAGGGGGCTACTTCAAAAAGTCTTAGAGGATAAAGCATTGAATGCTTTATATTGGAGAGTTGATTTTTTTTTTCAGGATATTCTGGTAATCAACCATAAAGTTAATTGGCTGGGCAAGAATATTGCTGGAATAGTAAAGTTATGCTAATAAAAACAGGAATAGTAAAATCATGTTATTATAAAAGTAAGCCATGTGGGGTAGATGGCTTAGGTTCTCATAGAAATGATACCTGTTCATCCTAAGCTAGCCAATAGAAGCAATAATTGTAATAACATCTACCACTCTATGCCAATCAGCGAATGTTAGAAAGGCATGAAGAAACCTATTTTACAGCTGCTGACTCTGAAGTGGAGAAGGGCCAAAATGCTCAGCCCAAGTCCTCAACTTTGAAGCAGGAAAATCAGAATTAGAATGCGAGTCTGTCTTTCTCTGTCTCTGCTCCATTGCCACTCAGCCAAAAGGAAAACAAAAGAAAAATTGCCCATGATCCCACTACCAATATTATTATTCTGCCCTGAATGTTCTCCTTTAGCTCAAGTCCACCTGGGGAACTTTGTTTCAGACTGAAAGGTTCAAAGAGAGGATCTTCTCTGTAAAACTGTCAGCAAATCACCACCTCCTCCTTGTTCATCACCACCACTACCATCACCCCCATCACCTCCACCACCATCTCTACCTCTACCACCTCCACCTCCACCACCACAATTTTCATCACCATCTCCACCACCGTCTTTACCTCCACCGCCTCCATCACCATTTCCACTGCCACCACCACCACCTCAACCACCACCACCATTTCCATGACCGTCTACACCTCTACCACTTCCACCACTGCCCGCATCACCACCACCATCTTTACCACCTTCTTTGCCTCCACCACCACTACTGCCAGCATCTCCATTACCACCTTCACCACCATCACCATCACCTCATCTCCACAACCATTTTCACTTCCAACACCACCACCACCGCTGCCACCACCATCTCCATTATCATCTCCACCACCATCATCACCACCTCCACCACAATCATTACCGCCTTCACCACCAGCACTACCATCACCACCACCTCCACCACCACCACTATCTCCACCACCTCCACCACCATCCCGCCACCTCCACCATCACCACCATTTCCACCACCATCACCTCCACCACCATCTCCACCACAATCTTCACCTCACAACGTTCACCACTACCACCATCTTTATCACCATCTCTAACACCATCTTCACCTCCACCACCACTACCACCACCACCATCTCCATTACCATCTCCACCACATCATCACCACCATCACCACCACATCCACCACCATCATCACCATCTCTATCACCATCTCCACCATCATCTTCACCTCACCCACCACCATCATCACCATCACCACCACCTCCAACACCACTAACCACTACTGCCACCATCACTACCAACTATCTCTATCACCATCTTTACCACCACCACCATCTCCACCATCATCACCACCTCTACCACCACCACCACCATCACCATCTCCATCACCACCAACTCCATCTTCACCACTACCATGAGCACCACCATATCTACCACCATCTCCATCACCACCACAACCACCTGCACTGGGGTGATCGTGCCTTCTTTGTGACATTTCAGAAGGGCTATTGCAACATTCTCCAGGGGTCTTTGCAAGTTGTTTGTGCAAATTATCTGTGCTCTCACTAGATTGTGAGCTGCTTGAGGGCAGGGACCTTCTGATTTACCTCAGAGCCTCCGAGCAGCTTGCACATGGGCTGGCACAGAGAAAAAGCTCAGCCAGGATGTGTTCACTGAGTGAGGCCGCAGGAGATTCTGGAAAACCCAGATTCCTGCAAAGCAGGCTGAGGCAGAGTTCTTGGCTCCCTCCACAACCCTACTGCCTCAGTATTTCTGGATGCCTTTGGTCCTCATCTCCCACGCTGGTGTGGGCATGCCCCTATTTCTGTGCCCCCACACAAGCACTGAGCTGTTTAGAAGGCAGTTTCTGATGCCCCAGTCTTGGGTAATAATAATACTATTATTGTTACTATTATTATTGTGCCAGTCATTGTGCAGGGCCTGAGAAGTGAAGAGGAGGTCAGGGCAGGGATTCAGTTTGGGGTAGCCTGCTCAGTAGACTGAACTTCATGGCAGCAGGCGCCAGTTCACTCAATGCTAAATTTCCAGTCTGCCAAACAAAGACCAAAAGTCAGCCAGTATTTGTTAAATGAAATGAGCTTTAATTCTAGATATTTACTTTTTAACCTTAGAATGAAACCCCTTAGTATAGTTGTTCTGAAATTTCTGAGTGCATCAGAAGTCACCTGGAAGGCTCGTGAAAGCCCAGATTTCTGGAAGGCTCAGTAGGTTTGAGATAGGTCCACTGATTTACATTTCTACCAACTTCTTATATGATGCTGATGCCACTGGTCCAGAGACCCTTCTGGACCACCACTGCTCTCACGGGAGGTGAGTGAGAAGGCACGGGAATTGTGAATTGGGAAGACCAGGAAGTCCCTAGCCCATCTTCTCCCATCCTGTACCCCCACCTGGCATCAAGGCTTTCCTGGACCATCAAGGCAAACGTGGGAGACCTCATCAAAGAGTCCAGCAGAAAGGCCTGAGCGGGGGCTGGGGCAGACCCTACCTGAGGAAAGGGTGGATCCCCAGGTGGCCTCTTGTTTAGCCAACAAACAGAAAGGGCAAAATCCCCAACTGGATCTGCTTGTTTGAGTAAACACCTCACAGGGCTGCCTTTGTAAACACCCATTGTCTACAGGCGGATTAAGAGTGAGCAGGAGCTGGGCTTTTTTTCTCTCCTTTTTTTTTTTTCCTTTCATTTTTTTTAAGCACTGAGAAAAGCCATTAAGGGATTAACACCCCGATTTATGAAAATGGAGGATGATAAAGGAACAATGGGGTGACAGCATTGTGTAAACGACATTGATTCATTTCAGAGACAGGGCTGTTAACTGGGAGAAATGGAGAAATAAATGGAACAATGAGGAGATGCTTTTACCAGCTTGTCATTAATTAGCCGAGAGTACAATTGTTTTATTGTCCTTTTTGAAAAATACAAAATTGGTAGGAAAATACAAGCACTGAGCAAATCGATTATTCTGTGTCACAGGCTGACATCTGCTTTTCCTTTTCTCCTGAAGCTTGCCTCCGGAAGTGGCTTCCTAAGGGAGGAAAAGAAACCTTTCCCCGGCAGGAGGATCTTGCAGGGTTTGGGAATAAAATGACCCCACTGCCCAAGGATACCCCAAACTTCTTGGCACTGGAGGGCGGCCTCTAAACAGGAGAACCCCACCTCCATCCTCTTCTGGCCTTCACCAGTGAAGGAGTGAGGGCCTGGGAGGTGGGAGGTGAGTGGGACCCCCCTGGGAGGCATCTTGCTGCAGCTGGAAGGACACAAGGAGCTTGGGGAAAGGGAGATGAGCTTCTGGGGGTAGCAAGACTGACACAGTGGTCCCTCCCATACCTGCTGACAGCTCATCCAGCACCACTGTCCAGGCTCCAGAAAGATTCCCTCTCTCCAGTCATTTCATCTACAACCAGGTGCTGAAGTGCCTGCACTATGCCTGTGCTGGGATGCATTGAATGAAAAGGCTTCTCCAGGCAGAGAAAGTGAGCTCAGATCAGGGTGGGTGTCCTGACCACAGTGGACTTTCCAGAGCTGTGAGAAGTGCCAGCCCTGCCTTGGAGAAGGACACATTTCTGGGTCGACGGGTGTTGAAATAAGATTTTGCTGGATCCAAGAGGACTCCGGTTAGGGTGAGCTGGAGAGGAAATGCATGGCATGGGCTTAGGGCCATGGAGACCCACGGGGTAGATGCAGAGCATGTCTACGGGGAATTTTGACGGAATAAAGAAGGCCAGGCATGTACAGGCTGAATTATCCCCACCCAGCCGCCCAAACAGAGATGCAGCTAGGGAGAGGAGAGAGGATGCTTGAATCCAAGTTCACCTCTCTATTTGTAAGCTCGGTTTGCAAATCCAAACATCCATGTTTGGATTCTAACCAGTCAGAAGAGTTGGCCAACTGGGACTATTTCAAGAAAGAATCTGACAATCCCACAAAGGGTTAATAGCACTTATAAAGAAAAGGAGCTCACAGAAACAGTATGCAAGGAAACTGTAAACAGCATTGCCATTGTCTTTGCCTTCTGTGACTACTGGTCATTGTTTGGCCTTTAATCTGCAAGCACTATAGATATAAATATAGCTGTCTTTATAGCATTGTATCTTTACAGCCCAAGATAAAACAATGCATCTTTATGTCTCTAATCTTTATATTTATATAAAGATATCTTTATTTGGAAAGATTAGATATGTATGTCTCACAGATTAACATTGACTGAACATAGATTTTTATGCATTCATTTCCTACATTCAGTGTCTCCAATGTGCCAGGCACTGCTCTAGTGCTGGGTATAGAGCAGGGAACAAATGAGAACCCCGGCCCCAGTCCCCACTTTCATTCACCAGAGAATTACATTGCCGGATGTAAGAGAAAAAACTCAACAAATACGTACTAACAGAAATAGATTAGATAGTAATGAATGCCATGGAAAAAATGGAGCAGGTTTAGAGGGCAGAGAGTTGTGGGGGGTGCTGCTGTTTTCTATGGGGTGGTCAGGGAAGGTCTCACTGATAAGGTGACAATTGAACAAAGACCTGAGCTGGCAGCTGTGCAGGGGGCACGCTGTTCCAGGCAGAGGGCACAGCAAGTGCAAAGACCTGGAGGCAGGAACGTGCTTCGTGGGTTAGAAGCAGAGAAAGAGCCTAAGAGGCTGGGCGCAGTGGCTGACGCCTGTAATCCCAGCACTTTGGGAGGCCAAGCGGGGCAGATCACTTGAGCTTAGGAATTCAAGACTGGCCTGGCCAACATGGCAAAACCCCGTCTCTACTAAAAATACAAAAATTAACCAGATGTGGTGGCGCACACCTGTAATCCCAGCTATTCAGGTGGCCGAGGCAGGAGAATTGCTTGAACCCAGCAGGCAGAGGTTACAGTGAGCCAAGACTGAGCCACTGCACTCCAGCCTGGGAGACAGAGGGAGACCCCGTCTGAAAAAAAAAAAAAAAAAAGATCTGAAGAGGCAGGAACAGTGAGCGAAAGGGAACAAAGTCCAAGATGAGCTCTGAGAGGCACCGATAAGGGGGTGGGGATCTGATCTACGAGTTAGTGTAGGCAGGTAAGAAAGGGAAGAGGGAGCTGGAGTCGGCCTGCTGGTCTAAAGGGGCAGGCACTGCTCAGCTCCTGCTAATGGTTGAACTTGAGAGAGATGAGCATGGAGTGGCCATGTCTTATCATCTTTAAAGCAAGGCTGGATTTTCAAGTGGACTATCCTTATTTTAAATCACTTACAGTTAAACAAAGCATACTTGTGGCCAGATTCACCCACGAGTTATTATATATACCTCCCGCTTACCAAGCAAGGAGAACTCACACAAGTCATACATGTTCTTGCCCTTTATTATCTGGGTGCCAGAGAACTTGGGGATAATTTTAATTTTTTAAGGCATTGTAACTATACTGCATAAAATTCTTAGCAAAATCATCTCTCTTCTCCCAGTTCTCAGTTTAATATGATTTTTTTTAATGTCCAGTTAAAGGTTGTGTGCTTTTTATTATAAGCAACCTTAAATTATGTTCAATTAGGAATAAATTCTAACAAAACTAAACTGTAAAAGAATAGCTACTGTGATCACACTCTTTTGTAACGATTTATTATGGATGTTCAGAGGGGAAAAAAGGCAAGTGCCTGCTTCTTTGATTCTTTATAAAGGTATCTCTGGCTCAAATCACTTGGAATCCACACAAACCCTTTAGATAACAGAGGAGATATCATTTGCCTCTCACATGCCAATTCTGATCACTCGGAAGATGCTGCTGAAAACATTTGTGTTAAGAAGGAATCTGAGACCATGCTTACGTTAAGTAGGAGAGTGCAGGCTGGTCAACTAGGGATGTCTGCTGTCATTATAGATTAGGCATTTTTCCATGGCGTAGGGAGGACAATTCTAATAGAGTTGCATATAAAGGCCTAGGTAAAATCAGCCACCAATTGAGGGCAGAAAAACAGGGGCTTAGGCCAAAAGTTAACAGCCCATACTAGTAACAGCCCTGGATTCAAACCCTGTTTGTCTTCTACAAGTTGTATCAAGTTTGTCACATTTCTTAACCCTTTTCAGCCTCATTTCCTCATCCGTAAAATGAGGATAATAGTTGTATCTTAAATCATAGGACAGATGGGATGATTAAAAGGAACAACCTTAACTCAACTGTAAAAAGTATAGGCACTCAATCAATATCACCTGTTATTAATATTATTATCATTATTTTTCAGACTGCACCCCCCCACACCCCTGCCCATCACACCAGTCACTGTCTTTTAAATAAAAGTAAGGGATTTACTGGCTTATGGAACTGAGAGGTGCTCAGGTCGGAAATCTGGGTTCTGCTGTCACTTCAGACTTAGGGTTTGAGAGGCAGCTCATGCCCTGTGTTCAAAGCCTGGCTCTGTCACTTCAGAGCTACAGGATCTTGAATGAATAGCTCAGCTCTCTGGGCCTCAGTTTCCTTATCTGTTCATATGGGAGTGGTAACAACTTAGAATGACCTTATAGAACTTCTGTGAAGGTTAGATAAGGTAATATATATGAGTCATAACAGCACAGAGCATATAACAAGGGCATAGAATTGTTAGCTTTTATGATTGTGATTTTATAATAGATAGTTTGGGATAGTTATTCTTTTGGTTACACAGCTTGTTAACTTCCTCCTTATTTGGAAGAAATTTTCCACTTTCTGAGTCTTGGGAGGAGCTGAGTCCACCTCCCTCAGCAGACAATAAAAATGGCTGATTCCCATCTCCCCAAGATCCCTTGCACCTGAAACAGAGGTATGTGACTGTCTTCCACCAATCAGAAGCATCCAGCCCAGGTTATTCATTGGATCGCTGTGGTACAAAATGTTGGGGATTGGGTAGCATTCACAGAGCAGCAGTAGCCATTGCAGCAAGACCAAATCCCCGGGACAGCCATGGCAGGGCTAGGAGAGAGGACACGCACCTGACACACAGGAATGGTGTCAACGGTGCCCTCACCAGACCTTCCTGTGAGATGACTGGGGCAACCCCCTGGCTGCATGGCCTCTGAGCCTGGCTTTCCAGCCCTCCTTGCAATGCAGTCAGCCACCCATACTCTTGAATTCATTTCTTTCCTGTGTAAGGCAGCCAATGTCTTTTTCTGTTCCTTGCAGCTAAGAACCTTCCTGATACAGTAAGGCAAGGCAGAAATCTTCCTCCAAGTTCTGGAAGGATTTGAGTTTTGATTCTGTTAAATTACTGACCTTATAAAGAAGCCTCTTCCACCATGACTAAGCCCGAGTGGCTTTGCAGTTGGCGTCAACGGGTGTACCCCCCATCCCTGACTGAGATGTCTGCAGATCCATACACAGCCAAGGCTGTCACAAAGATCTTGAAATGTCTGCTTTGCCCAGCACTCACCACTCTAGGGTGCTACCTGAACTCCCTAGGGAAGAGCAAGAAATGAGAGGAAAAGAGGAAAAGCAAGATGTTCTTGGTAGCGGTACGTTTACTCCACCAGAATCAAACACAAAGCTGTGTGAGGGCACAGAAGTTTGCCAAATGCAGCCTGAGCCCTTCCCTGAGAAAGCCCACTGGAAGAAGAGGAAGCCAAACCAGTTTCAAGGATTGAAGGTGTTGTTGGTAAATAACAATCAACACCTTTGGCTAAAACTCACTTCTTCAGTGTCCACTGGAGCCTGGATACTGACTGGAACAGACTAGGAGCCACAGACATGCAGAGATCACAAATCAACCTGCCTTTTGAGACTGCAAAACTAGCATGTGGAACTAGTGCTGAAGGAGTTGGGAGGGATGGATTCACTTATTAGCCACAGCGCCTAGGGTGGGCATCAGAATCACCTGAAAGTCCTGTGAAAATGCAGATGACAGGACCCCACCTTAGAGTTTCTGATTTAGAAGTTTCTGTTTTCCTTCTAGCAAGTTCTCAGGTGATGCTCACACTTTAGGGACCACTGATGTCTAGATGCAGTGGCTCATGCCTGTAATCCCAACACTTTGGGAGACTGAGGTGGGATAATTGCTTGAGGCCAGGAGTTTGAGATCAGCCTGAGGAACATAGCAAGATCTTGTCTCTACTACATTTATTTATTTATTTTTAGTCTCTGGGCATGGTGGAGCATACCTGTAGTCCCAGCTACTCAGGATGCTAAGGCAAGAGGGTCACTTGAGCCCAGGAGTTAAAGCCCAGCCTGGGCAACATAGCAAGACTTCATCTTTACAAAAAAATTTTTAAAAATCAACTGGGGCTGGGTGTGGTGGCTCATGCCTGTAATCTCTGCACTTTGAGAGGCCAAGGCAGGCAGATCACATGAGTCCAGGAGTCCAAGACCAGGCTGGCCAACATGGCAAAATGCCATCTCTACTAAAGAAAATACAAAAATTAGCCAGATGTGGAGGTGCGTGCCTGTAATCCCAGCTACTGGGGTGACTGAGGCATGAGAATCAATTGAACTGAGGAGGCAGAGTTTGCAGCGAACAGAGATCATGCCCCTGTACTCCAACCTGGATGACAAAGCAAGACCCTGTGGCAAAACAACAACAAAAAAATCAGCTGAGCATGGTGGCCTGCTCCTGTTGTTCCAGCTACTCAGGAGGCTAAGGCAGGAGGATTGCTTGAGCCCAAAAACTGAAGGCTGCAGTGGGCTGTGATAGTGCCACAGCACTCCAGCCTGGATGACAAAGCAACACCCCACCTCAAGAAAAATGAACAAACAAAAAAACCACACTGGCTTAAAATAAGCCATTTACAGTTTCTTCTGTAAAATGGGAGTAGTGACCCTGGCTCATGAGATGGTCTGAGCTTCAATTACATTTGTGGGTGTGAGAGTGCTGTACACCAAATTGCACCATCAAAATGTGAGTTGTTCATAATAATGCTAATGCAAGTTTCCCAGCGTGAAGCTGGCGTGCAGCTGCATAATCACAAGTGACGCATTTATTGAACCTCTGTGCTATGCTCAGCACTGCTGAGAATATAGTGAGTACTTCCTTAATGTCATGGGTAGCTTCTCAGAAACCGAGACTCTAGGCAAACCGACACATAATGAAACAAATTTTACCACAAGCCAATTGATACAAACAAAAGTTAAGTTCCTACAGCATATTCCTGTTCACACAAACATTGCCAAACTTCTAAATAAATGCTTCTAACGTTAGTCATTTTAATAAATGTGAACTCTACATTCTTTTAAGAGAGATCGAAAAAGACAAGTAAGAAAATTATTTACCCAATTTTTGGTGCATCTGTGAGTGATGGCAGTTGTAGTGGTGGTGGGTTAAATTAAAAAAAAAGAATGTTTGCAAAACAAAAATTGTAAGGAGTGCCTCCTGCCACCGGGCAGTTAAAAAATCGAGCACAGATACAGAGGGCTTGCTGGGCACTTCCATCCACAGCTTTTACTGTGTGCATTTGTAGGATTATTATAGACTTTACAAATTTTTATTTTACAATAATTTGTCTTCATTCATTTCCCTATTTTTTCTTTCACTTTTTCTTTTCTTTACCTTTTTTCTTTTTTTACTTTAAGTTCTGGGATACATGTGCAGAACGTGCAGGTTTGTAACATACATATACACGTGCCGTGGTGGTTTGCTGCACCTATAACCCGTCACCTAGGTTTTAAGCCCCACATGCATTAGCTATTTGTCCTAATGCTCTCCTTCCCCTTTTCCCGTCCACAAGCAGCCCCTGGTGTATAATGTTCCCCTCCCTTTGTCCATGTCTTCTCACTGTTCAGCTCCCACTTATGAGTGAGAACATGTGGTGTTTGCTTTTCTGTTCCTGTATTAATTTCCTGAGGATGATGGCTTCGGCTTCATCCATGTCCCTGCAAAGTATATGATCTCATTTCTTTTTATGGCTGCGTAGTATTCCATGCTGTGTATGTACCACATTTTCTTTATCCAGTCTGTCATTGATGGGCATTTGGGTTGGTTCCATGTCTTTGCTACTGTGAATAGTGCTGCAATCAATATACCTGTGCATGTATCTTTATAATAGAATGATTAGCATATACCCAGGAATGGGATTGCTGGGCCAAATGGTATTTCTTGTTCTAGATCCTTGAGGAATCATCACACTGTCTTCCACAACAGTTGAACTAATTTACATTCCCACCAACAGTGTAAAAGTATTCCTATTTCTCCACAGCCTCGCCATGATCTTTTACTAATCACCATTCTGACTGGTATGAAAAGGTATCTCACTGTGGTTTTGTTTTGCATTTCTGTAATATCAGTGATGTTGAGCTTTTTTCCATATGTTTGTTGGCTGCAGAAATGTCTTCTTTTGAGAAGTGTCTGTTCATATCCTTTGCCCACTCTTTGATGGGATTGTTTGTTTTTTTCTTGTAAATTTGTTTAAGTTCCTTGTAAATTCTAGATATTAGACCTTTGTCAGATGGGTAGCTTGCAAAAATTTTCTCCCATTCTGTAGGTTGCCTGTTTGCTTTGATGATAGTTTCTTTAGCTGTGCAGAAGCTTTTTAGTTTAATTAGATCCCATTTGTCAACTTTAGCTTCTGTTGCAATTGCTTTTGGCGATTTCATTATAAAACCTTTGCCCATTCCTGTGTCCTGAATGGTATTGCCTAAGTTTTCTTCTAGAGTTTTTATGGTTTTGGGTTTTACATTTAAGTCTTTAATCCATCTTGACTTAACTTTTGAATAAGATGTAAAGAAGGGGTCCGGTTTCAGTTTTCTGCATGTGGCTAGCCAGTTTGCTCAGCACCACTTATTAAATAGGGAATCCTTTCCCCATTGCTTGTTTTTGTCAGGTTTGTTGAAGATTAGATGATTGTAGATGTGTGGTCTTGTTTCTGAGGTCTCTATTCTGTTCCACTGGTCTATATGTCTGCTTTGGTACCAGTACCATCAAGTCCTGCTTATTTATTCTGGTTCAGGGTTGTGGGTGGTGAGCATCCACGCTGGCCAGGGTGTCATCCCATTGCAGAGAGCACTCACACATACACCCTACTCGCTCACACTAGAACTGTGTAGGCATGCCAATGAAACTCACATGCACAGCTTTAGGATGTGGGAGGAAACTGGAGTACCTGCAGAAAACCCATGCAGACATCGGGAGCATGTGCAGACTCCACACAAACAGGGGCCCCTGAAGGAATCTTTTTTTTCATCAAAGTTATAATGAAATTACTTGGAGTGATGCTATTGGAGGGCCTGTGGAGCAAGAGAGCAGCTGAAATGATCCTCACCACCAGACAATGGCAGCTGCTCCCATTGATTTTCTCATTTTCCACTCAAGACAATCCTTGGGTTTGGTAGCCCCATTTTACAGAAGGAAACTGTAGCTCTAAGTTATGAGGGGACTTCCAGAAGCCACCAGGAGTGGACACTTTCTGGGGTGCCTGAGCATCTCCCAACATGATCCTCACCCAGAGCTGCCTTCCAACGCTAAGGGGTTGCCTAGATGTCAACTTGGTGCTTTGCAACCCTGACATTCTGGCCAGAGGTGTTGGATCAGAGGTTGACTCCTGATCTGAGATGGTCAAATTAGCATCTGCCTCCTGGAAACTTAGAATCACTGCTGAGAGACTGAGTCACCAAGTGTGGACCAGAGGATGCCAGGGTGAGAAGGGAGAAGAATAAAGCCTGCATGCAGAAGCAGCAGACATGAGGACCAGCAGGTTGGAGCTTCTAAGTTCCTGTTTCCAGTCAGTTCCTGGGACCCCGCTCCATCCCTGTCCTTGGATTCTCTTATATATTTTCAAGATTTTTTTAAAGTTAAATCTTAAAAATACATAAAAGAATACATATATAAATATATATATTTATATTTATAAAAATATATATGTAAAAATTTATATATATAAAAATATATGAGAGTATATATATATACATTGTAAAACATTTAAAAAGTTTAAAATGAAATAAATTCTTTAAAATATAAAACAGTAAAGTTTTTGTTTTGTTTTGAACTTTGCTATAAGTGAAAGAAAATTTCTCAAGTGGCTTTATATAACACAGATGTTACTGAATGTCATTCATATTGCTGAAAAGTCCAGAGGTAATTCTTTCTTTAGGTAGTGCTGATTTGGTGGTTGAAATAATGTGATCAAGTACCCATTTTCTCTCTATCTCTTTCTCTCCCCCGCCCCTCTCCTCTCCTCTTTTGTCTCTCCTCTCTCCTTCCTTTTGTGATGTAGAATTTATTCTCAGGGACCACAGAGTTATTTGCAACTCTAGGCATTTCTGTGGTGGTAGCAAAAGGGTTGCACCAGCTCCAGACCTCACACCATAACCTACATTATCCAAACGAAGAGAGATTCCCTTCTAGTTGGTTTTGCAAAAGTCCTGGGATTCACTTTCATTCGTCCAGACTAGGCAACTTGTCCAACTCTGAGCCAATCACTATGGACAAGGAGATAGGATATACTCTTTAGATGGAACCAATCAGGACTTTCCTTTGAAGCAGAGGTGGAGTCTATCCCTCCCACATCATATGATTAAAGATGGGAGAAAGAAACAGTCCCCAAAGAACAATCAGGCATTTTTGGTCGGAGTAGGAGGCAGGGGATACATGTCTCAAAAGCAACCAACACATGTGCACTATGTTTTATGGCTTCAGTAAATGTTTCTTCTTTGCTTAATCTTTCTTGAGTTAATTTTAAACTTTTCGTTAATTTATTCTAAAACATTTCTGGGAAGCTCTTGGGAAACTCTTGCCCAGTTTAAGTGGAGAAGAAGAAAATCCAAATCTCGCTCATTTGGGGTGATGAAGAGAGGTTTAGATAGCCTTGATTAAGATTCTTATCTCTGCACAAATTTAACAAAAATACAATTATTAGGACCAACAGTAAGTTATAAACAAGATCTAAAAGAACAGAATTAAGTAAAATTATGAGGAGTAACAGAAAATATTTAAAATACCAATCCTATATATTTCATAATGCTTCATTAACTTATAATCCATTTCAATCAAGATTCTGTTGCCTGACTCATATTGAAGGAATCTTGAGTCATTGTGACCAAAAAAAAGGTTATTTTGTTTTACTAGATGCCTTTTATTTATATAAACGTTTATATAAATATTTTCAAGTGAAGGAAATCTTTAAAAATCTTACTTAATTTGAGAACTGTCACAAATGATTAAGCCACAAATAATGCTGTGTAATCTGTGCGATGGGTGTACTTGCCTGGGAAGAAAATGCCAGAGACAGTAATTAAGCACTCTTTTAAGAATTGCTGAATTACCAGTGCACCCTGGCATAGGGGACAATATTGTATGGAGAATACAGACACGGAAAACTCAATTCATAAGTGATTTGAAAAAGGTAGCCTCTGAATGTGAAGATGTTATTCACATTCAGATGTTTTCTGAATGTGAAGATAAAAAATGCCTTATCAATTTATTTCTCCTTTATGTTTGTACAAAAGGGATTTATATATATATAATACATGTCTAAATATAAGTGTAAGAACTCTTTGGATAAACTTAATTTTAAAATTCTAATAATAGGAAAACATAGCATGACATTTATTTGGGGGCATATGTTTTCTTCCTTGTGGTATATGAAATGATCACCTTACCTTGATAACATCCTAGATTTGATATAAACACAGTAGTTCAAGTCTCATAATATAAGAGCTCACATGATGCAACCCTACTGTATTATTATTTGCTATTGTTATTTTTAGCTGCTATTGGCCACTCTCCTATACACTAAACATTATTTTCTTTTTATGCTCGTATGTATGCATCACAGCTGAAGTACAATGAGCCTTCATGTTTAGCATATTCACTGGCCAAGATATTGTTTGTGGTTCTATCCAAAGGGGCAAGTGCATTTTTTTTTTTTTTTTTTTTTTTTTGAGACAGAGTCTTGCACTATCGTCTGGGCTGGAGTGCAGTGGCATGATCTTGGCTCACTGCAAGCTCCGCCTCCTAGGTTCAAACCATTCTCCTGCCTCAGCCTCCCAAGTAGCTGGGATTATAGGCACCCGACACCATGCCCGGCTAATTTTTAGTATTTTTAGTAGAGACAGGGCTTCACTATGTTGGCCAGGCTGGTCTCAAACGCTTGACCTCTTGATCCACCTGCCTCGGCCTCCCAAAGTGCTGGGATTACAGGTGTGAGCCACCTTGCCCAGCCAGGGTAAGTGCATTTTTACAAATAATTTTACAACAGTACAAATGCTACTATATTAAAACTTTTTCTGTGGTCGAATACTCTATTTCATCCTCCAAGAATCTAAGATCTATAAAACAAAACATACTAACAAAACCTAAACCCATTATCATTTATTTACAGGCACTGATAACTCTCATGCAAAAGGGAGAACAGTTCAAATAAACAAATGCTTAGTGTTGTCCAATGAAGTGTAAACAAAATCCAAATAAATGAGTGGGCACATTTACTTCCTGCTCAGGCATCCGTCCTTATTGGCTGTTCTTAACACCTTCAGTGCCTCCACCCGAATGGGATTCATCAGTCAAGTTGCCATACATTTCCGGCTGTTTCTAGAAAATTACTGCTAGAATTAATGCTAAAAACATGTTAAAGCATAATCGTGACTCTTGCAAATCTTTCCCCTTCATGGCTGATCATTCCATTACGTCATAATTATCATAGAGCTATAGCATAAATACATAGTTATTTCCAACTCTCCGTGCAGATGGTCGGTTACATGATAATTACAGTATGTTTGTACTTACTGGGTTTAATTACCAGATAATCAGGAAGAACATGCAAATTGCTAGGTTGTTGTAACACAGTACATTGAACCAAGTTAAACCTGTGTACGGCATATAAGTAAACAAGTTCTTAATGGGATTGTGCACTGTAACCTGTGACAACAAGAAGGCCAGACGTTTGTTATAGGTCCATTTTGTGGGTTAGCATTACACTCGCAGAGCATGGATTAATGTCCAGATTACAAGGAAATGTAACGGGAGAGACACTCATGCTGCCACGCCTGCCACAGGGACAATGGGAAACTGGCCACAGGAGTGGCTGAGCAAGGTGCCAGCTCTTGGCTCTAGAGTTCAATTCTTCCAACACAGTGCATTGCACAGTCACCTGCATGCATCTGTTCTCAGCCCAACCATGTACCTGCCCAAGTGCCGGCAAAGAGAGATTGCAAACCATCTACCAAATAAACCTCTCCCAGAATAAAAGATCACTCCAGGCTGGAGCAAATGTATAGTTTCCTGGTGTGTGCATTTTGCCACCCATGTGATGGCTAAGTATTTTTCCCTCTTAATCACGTGAAAGGAAGCAGCCCAAATCAGCACTTCTGATTCTCCCAAGCAGCCTACTGTTGCACATTGCTCGGTTTCCTCTTTAGCATACTTTCCTACTTTCCCCTTCCCAGTTTCCACTTGGAAATAAATCCATGCTGTTCTAAAGAAGCCAGCTTCACCCCTCACTTCTAAGAGTGAAACTTATGACCTTTGCAGTTAGCATATTCCCTCCCCTCTGGATACAGCGATTGGTTTAAGTTCATATTTAAGCCTCAAGCTGCTTAAGCCAGTCTTAAAGTAGATCAGAGTCTGGAAGTGCCAGGAGCAAGGTACTCTCTCTTCCTCCTTCAAAACAAATAATGAAGCTGAAGCCTCAAGGGCCACTAAAAGCCATCTTGCAAACCCAAAGAAGAAATTGGGTATTTAATGACATCAGTGAGCCATGGGATCCAGCTTTACCTGAAACCTGTATCTATGTTTTCCAATTACATGAGTGAATAAATGTCCTTTATTGTTTATGCCACCTAGAGTTGGGGTTTCTGTTACTTATAACTAGAAGCATAACAATTTATAAAGTTGCCAGATTTATCTGCCTGGCTTGCCACAGAAGATTCCTTATAGGCTTTTTTCATGGGAATCTTCTGCACCACTACCTAGACATGAGCAGCCTTCATGCTCTGGTCTATTCTAAAGCATTCACGCTGATTGCTTTTCCTGCTAATCTGAGATGGCATACCAGTGTCTACCTATGGAAGCTGCAGCCTCATTCCTGGGGAAGGAGAAGCAGAGAAAGTATTCTTCATCCATGAATGGTGTGGGGTGGGGGTGAGGGACCCTCCAAGGTCCTACTTTTTTCCCTACAGAGAAGTCTGGTGGGAGGACCCTGAGTCCAGCAAGGTGGAATATTATTTGAGGTTACTCAAGGACACAGGCCAGGATGGAAAGGGACCAAGGCCACTGACAGGAAGTAACAGACTTCCACAACCAGAGGGCTAAGCAACAGCACAGTGGCAGGAGTGGAGAGGCGCCTTGGGACAGAGAGGCAGAGCGAGGTTTATACGGTGAGTGAAGAACAAACACCAGGTCACCCTGCCATCTTCCTCGAGTCAAATCTTGAAACAGCAGGTCAGGCTGGACATTCACTCATCCCGCATACACTTAGCCAATGTCCAGTTTTGAGTGCCTGCAACAGTCCCAGACATTCAGTTAAAGATAGATATGGCCCATATGGCCTTTGCCTTCATCCTCCTTATCTATCAAGTGAGGCAGACAATTCAACAAGCAATGACAACAAACACGGTTGTCACCAGGTGTTGTGGGAGAAGACAAGGAGAGAAACCAACCAAACTCAGATTCAAGGACAACTTCCTGCATGAAATGACATTGACACTAAAACCTGAGTGATGGGAGGCCTTCAGACAAAGATGGACAGGAGAGAAAATGCCTCCAGCAGAGGTAAAGAGCTTGTGAAAGGCAGGAGCATGCCGATTTCTAGGAACCAGAAGGAGTCTGGTGAGGTTGGAGAGGGGATGGCAGGGAAGCAGATCTTCCAGGTGCTGAGGCAAACTGGGGCCAGATCTCCCAGGGCCATGGCTGCCTAGCAAAGAATTCCCATTTTATCTCAAGGGCAGTTTTCAACAGGCAGGAATGACATGATCAGATTTGCCTTTTAGGGGGCCATTACTCATATTTTATTCCAAACACATAACTAAACTACTTTTCAAAGGTCTTCTTTGGGGAGATCAAGAAAAGGGGAAACAGTATCAATATACTGCCTAAACATATTTTCCTGTAAACCCATGTGCCACAGAAGAGACTAAGCCGTGGGTTTCAGATACCCTTGTACTTCAATCGTCAGTCCCCTTTTCACAGCTGTTTGATGTTCAAGACGCTCTTGGAATACTTTCAATAAATCTTCTTAACTCTGTTTTTCCTTGAAGCAGGAAGCCTTGTCTTCAGCATGTGATTAGGCTGTAAAACTCGGCATTTTCCAGACCCTACTCATCAGGCATGATGGAGCTCCCAGCCTCCCACTGCCCTGCCTCATTCTCACCGGGATGGCATGGCCCATGTGGATGCATCAATAACCTCTTTTTCTGATATTATGAAGCCTGAGAGGAACGTTAATTCAGGATGCTATTGGATTTTTTTTTTTTGTATTTTTAGTAGAGATGGGGTTTCACTGCATTAGCCAGGATGGTCTCAATCTCCTGATCTCGTGATCCGCCCACCTCAGCCTCCCAAAGTTCTTGGATTACAGGCGTGAGCCACCATGCCTGGCAGCTATCAGATTTTTTTTAAAAAAGAGATGTACCTTGAGTTAGATGACCACAATTATGCACTCAGTTGGGTTCTTATGGACCAAGACAGATGACAAAGAAAGGCAGGAAATGAATTCTTATTTCCAAGAGCTGGGTCTCAGAAATATATCTGGAGTTGTATTGATATGGTCATCCTTTGTCTCTGACATTTCTCTGATTTTCTTTTTTTATGTGGCTCATCATAATAATCAGAGAAGATTATCATTAAGTATAATGATCAGTAGCAGTGGTGACAATAATGGCTACCACTCACTGAGCGTACAATGTGCTAGATAGCTAAACGCCTTAAGTACATTATCTCATTTAATCGTCACAGTAACCTTGTGAGACAGGTAATATTATATTCCTATTTTACAGATGAGAAAACTGAGGCTCAGAAAGGCAAACAGGATCTAATACTGTAGGGAGGGTTTGAACCCAGACCGTCTGACTACTACCCACAGCATACTTGGCCTCAGGGAAATCCCATCTTTATGAATGATTGGGAAGTCGGCTCCAGGCCCTCGGGTCCACTAGCTTTCCTGATGCCCATATTGGGTACATCTCTGTCTGCCTCTGTGTATTTCTCCCTGCTGAACTCCCTGCCTATAGCCACAGTACTGAGCCAAGAGAGGCGCTATCACCTGGGCCAAGTTCTCATTAAAATGTGTGTGTGTTTGGGGGGCCTAATGATTATTTTCAGTCCTGGTTCCTGCTTATTTGGTTTGGGTTTTGCACGATTAATTAGGAGCCTAAATTAATGAGAAAGGAAACACGTGTCCAGCTGGTCCTCCCAGATGTTCCTGGAAACAAACTCTCCAATTTGCACAGCGTGACAGTGTAAACATGACTTGGGGAAGCCGCTCTGAGTTGGTTTAGTCCCCGACTCCACGGGCTGGGCATCCATGCCTGGCCAGGTCTGAAATGATGTCTCAGATGTATTTGCTGATCCTGTTCTCCTTGGCTGTACCATGGGGCAGCCTCAGTTACACTTCCTCACCTGAACCTCAGAACAGGCAAGGACAGAAGAAGCCTAAACTTGGAGCAAGAGCTAGAGAAAGAGAAAGACAAGGAAAGAACAACACAATTCTTAATGGACAGATGGTAAGAAAAAAGTTCTCCAAAATTCAGCGCCATGTGCGTTTCATAGACATCTGCCAGTAGCCTAAGAGTCCACTTTTCTTTCTTATCCCATCTCTGGTGTTCCTTTTGCCTTCATGATGAGAAAAGACTGATCCATCCCAGTTTTATCTTATTTGGAGTGGTGACTGAATGAAAATACACTGGGATCCATCAGAGTCACCCAATATGTCTCTCCATGATGGAGTCAAATACCATTAGGGAAACCTCACTTACAGGAAAATGAAGGCAGTAAGCACCTTAAATAAATTATCTCTTTTAATCTTCACAATAACCTTGTGAGACAGATAATATTAATCTTATATTCTTATTTTAAAGATAAGAAAACTGAGGCCCAGAGAGGTGAACAGCAGCTAGTACTGTAGGAGGGTGTGAACTCGGGTCATCTGACTCTAATACTCACAACACATATGACCCTGGGGAAATCCCATCTCTATGAATTATTAGGAGGTCAGTCCCAGGTCTTGCTGTTCTGTCCAGCACTGGGTAAACATCTGTCTGTTTCTGTACATTTCTTCCTGATTAGATTCACAGTACTGATGTGGGCAATTCCTAGAAATTCATCAGGAGATCCACGCACTCTATACTGTCTCTCTCTCAATATATTGGACACTTACCCTATGCCAGTGATGGCCACTGGGGCCATGCATTGAACAAGGCAAGCGTGGTCTTCATCCTCAAGGAGTGTGTGATCTAGCTCTTCTAGCTTCGCAGCTCACAAACCTGACCAAGGATATTAACATAGTCAAGAAACTCTCTTGGGTATACACATGCAATGACGTGTTATTCAGCCTTGAAAAGGAATGAAATTCGGACATATACTGCAATATGGGTGGATCTTGAAAACGTTACGCTAAGTGAAATAAGCAAGACACAAAAGGATGTCTACTCCATGATGCTATTTATATAAGATACCTAGAATAGTCGAAGACACAGACAGAAAGTAGAATGATGGTTACTGGGGCTGGAGGAGAGGGTGAGTGGGGAGTAAGTATTTAATGGGTACAGTTTTAATTTGGGATAATGAAAATGTTCTAAGGTTGGGTAGTGATGCTAGTTGCACAGCAATGTGAACATAATACCATTGAATTTTACACTTAAAAGTGGTTAAAATTATACATTTTATGTTTTGTATTTTTACCACTATTTTTTTAAAAAGAAAAAGAAAGCCTGCTTGGGACCTGCTAGACAAAAGTTTCCTGGATGAATGGGGAAGTTGAGCCTCCAGGGAAGCCCCTGCTGAGATCCCCTTGCTCTAGCTGCATCATCATTGGTCTTCACAAGATTCATTTTTAAATATTAAGAAAGTCATCCTACACACTGGGAAAATGGATGAAAACAAGAGAGAAAGTTCCTGAGGAGATCAGATAACAAGCAAATTGCAAAACTACACCCCCAACACACTCTATTTTGGCCCTGTTTTATTTTTATCCTTAGTATTTAACACAATCAAACATAATACATTTTTGTTAATTAATCCTGTGTGCCTGTATCCCTCCATCCCTCCACTGATACTAAAGAGTATCAGGTGGGATTTCACTGTGGTTTGATTTGCATTTCCCTAATGATTAGTAATGTCTAGCATCTTTTTGTGGATTTGTTGGCCTTTGTATATCTTCTCTGGAGAATGTCTATTCAAGTTCTTTGCTCACTTTTTAACTGGGTTATTTTGTTGTTGATAGGAATTCTTTATATGTATTGGATATTGAATATAAATATATATATATATATATATTCAATATATAGTCCTCCAGCTTTATTCTCTTTAAAGATTGTTTTAATTGTTCAGAATACCTTCAGGTTTCATATGAATTTTAGAATGGGCGTTTCTATTTCTGAGAAAAACAAGATTGAAATTTTGGTAGGGATTACACTGGATCTCTAGATTGCTTTAGGTAGTATTGACAGCTTAATAATATTAGGTTTTAAAATTCATAAACATGGGCTATATTTCTATTTATTTATGTTTTTAACTTCTTTCAGCAATGTTTTGTGGTTTTTATGTCTTTCACCTCCTTATTTAATTCCCAAGTATTTTATTGTTTTTGATGCTGCTATAAATGGAATTGTTTTCAGAATTTCTTTTCAGATTATTCAATATTAGTTTATAGAAATGCAACTAATTATTTGTGTTCACTTTGTATTTCGCTGAATTTATTTATTAACTCTTAACAGTTTTTATGGATTTTTTCTGTTTTCTACATATAAAATCCTGGTAGCTACAAATAGGAATAATTTTTTTCCTCCTGTCCAATTTGGATATCTTTTCTGATCTTTTTCTTGCCTAATTGCCCTGGCTAGAAGTTTCAATACTATGTTGAATAGAAGTGGTAAAAGTGGGCACCCTTGTCTTGTTCCTGATTTACAAGAAAAACTTTTCATTTTTCACCATTGAGTATCATGTCAACTGTGGGTTTTTCATATATGGCCTTTATTATGTTGAGTAGTTTGTTGAGTGTTCTTATCATGAAAGGGTGCTTAATTTTGTCAAATGCTTTTTCTGCATCAATTAATACGATAGTCTGGTTTATTTCTCTTTATTCTGTTAATGTGGTATATTACACTGATATATTTTCATATGCTGAACCCCTCCTACATTCCACGAATAAACCCCATTTATTGGTATATATATATATATATATATATCCATGTGTATATATATATATATATCCATATATATATATGTGTGTATATATATATACCAATACACAGATATATATATATATCTTTCCAATATGCTGTTGAATTGTGTTTGCTAGTCTTTGGTTGAATATTTTTGCAATCAATAGTCATAAAGGATATTGATCTGTAGTTTTCTTATAATTTTTTTGGTCTGGCCTCATTTGTATCAGTGTAATGATGGCTTCATTGAATGAGCTAGGGGGTTTCCTTTCTCTTCAAATTTTTGGGAGAATTTGAGAAGGAATGGTATTAATTCATCTTTACATGTTTGATAGAATCCAGCAGTTGAAGTCATTTGCATTCACCAGTTGAAGCCATTTGCAAAGTCAGGGCTTTTCTTTTGGGGGAAGTTTTTTATTCTTAATTCAATCTCTTCATCAGTTGTAGGTCAATTCAGATTTTCCATTTATTCATGAGTCAGTATTGGTAGGTTGTGTTTTTGCAGGAATTTGGAATTTGTCCATTTTATCTAGGTTAACCAATTTGTTGGCATACAATTACAGTGTTTGGAATTCTTATAAAATCAGTAGTAATATGTCTAGTTTCATTTTTGATTTTAGTGACTTTTCTCTTTTCTCCTTAGTCAATCTAGCAAAAAGCTTGTCAGTTTTGTTGGGTTTTTTTTCAAAGAACTAATTTGGTTTCATTGATTCTTTTTCTACTTTGTCTGATATTAATATAACCACCTCAGTTCATTTTTGGTTGCTATTGACATGAAATATCTTTTTCCATCCTTTCAATCTATTTGTGATCAAAAGTGAGTCTCTTGTAGGCAGCATATAATTGGATCTTTTTAAAAATCCATTCTTCCAATCTATGCCTTTGATTTATGAGTTTAATCCATTTACATTTAAAGTAATTACTGAGGCTGGGTGTGGTGGCTCACACCTGCAATCCCAACAGGTTTATAGGCTTGAGAGGCCAATAGGTTTGGAAGGCCAAGGTAGGCAGATTGTTTGAGCTCTGGAGTTTGAGACCTGTCTGAGCAACATGGTGAAACCTTGTCTTTTTTCAAAAAGAAAAAAAAAAAAAAAAGATAAAGTAATTCCTGATAAGAAAGAGCTTACTTTTTGCCACTTTGTTATTTGCTTTCTCCGTGTCTTATAGCCATTTTTCTTTCATTTCTTTTCTTCTTTTTTCTTTTTTTTTTCATAGTAAGGAAGACTTTATTCAGGACCATAGATATAGGGACCACTTCAATAGAGTCTTGCAGTTGAAGAGAGAGGTTGGGCTGAACTCCAAATACAGCATAAGCCACTGGGAACTGAGAGCCAAGGTGTAGGGTGAGAGTCAGTTGATGAAGCTCATTTCATTCTTTAGAGTCTTCTTTGTGGTTAATTGACTTTTTGTAGTAACACGTTTTGATTCCCTTCTTATTTCTTTTTATGTATATTCTATAGATATTTTCTTCGTGTTATCATGGAGATTTTCCTTAACATCCTAAATTTATAGCAATCTAGTTTGAGTTGACACCAGCTTGGCTTCAATCACGTACAAAAACTACAGTTCTGTCGCTGCTTTACTTTCTGTTATTGATGTCACAAATTGCACCTTTATATATTGTATGCTTATTAACATAGATTTATAATTATTTTATGTATGTCTTTTAAATCCCATAAAATATTAAAAGTAGAATTATGAACCAAAATAACAATAATAGCTGCATTTTTGTTTGCCCATATATTTACCCTTACTAGAAATCTTTCTATTTTCATATGGCTTTTAGTTACTATCTAGAATTTTTTCATTTCAACCTGAAGGACTCCCATTAGCATTTCATGTAGGGTAGACCTACTGGTAATAACTTCTGCCAGCCTTTTTTTTAAATCTGGAAATGTCTTAATTTTACTCTCATTTTTGAAGGACATTTTTGACATTTTGATGTACAATTCTTGGTTAAGAGGTTTTTATCTTTCTTCAGCACTTTAGTTGTATCATTTCACTGCCTTCTGGCCTCCAATTTTTCTGCTGAGAAATTGGTTAATAATTTTATTTAGAACCCCTTGTACATGGAAAATCAACTTTTTCTTGCGGTTTCAAGAATCTCTCTTTGTTTTTGTCTGTCAACAGTTTGATTATCTGTCTAGGTGTGGACCTCTTTGAGTTTATTCTACTTGGAGTTCATCGAGACTTTGACTTTATGTCCATTTATTTCCTCAAATTTGGAAAATGTTCAGCCATTATTTTTTTCAAATAAGCTCTCTTTGTTCCTTCCTCTCTCTCTTCTACTTTTAGGACTCCCATAATGCCTATGTTGATGTGCTTGATGATGCTCCATAAGTCTCTTAGGCTCTCTTCACCTATCTTCATTATTTCTTTCTGCTTCTGAGACTCAGTAATTTCAAATGTCCTATCTTCAAGTTCACTGATTCTTTCTTCGGCCTGCTCAAGCCTGCTGTTAAGCCATCTAGTAATATTTTAATTTAGTTATTCTATTTTTCAGCTTCAAATTTCTATTTGGCTCTCTTTTATAATTTCCTTCACTTTAATAATATTTTCTCTGTTTTTTTCATATAGCTGTCCAGTTGTTTCACCACCATTTGTTAATAAGACTATACTTTCTTCACTGATTTGCCTTTACATCTTTCTTTTAGTTGTTCTTTTATTTATGGGTCTATTTCTGGGCTCTGTATTCTATTCCCTTCAGCTATTTATCTACCTTCACATCAATATTATGCTCTCTTGATTACTGTAGTTTTCTAAGAAGGCTTGAAGTCAAGTAGTGTTAATTCTCCACTTCTTTTGCAAAGTTGTTTTGGCTTTTCTAGGCCCTTTGCATTCCCATATAAATTTTAAAATCAACTTGTCAGTTCTGCAAAACAAAGGGTTGCTGGAGTTTTTATTGGATTGTATTAAATATATATTTATAGATATATAGATCAACTTGAAGAAAAGAATATTTAGACTTTTAACTCATGAATGTGGTATATTTCTCCATTTTTTTTCTTGCTTGCTTTTTTCAATTTTTTTTATGAGATAGGATCATGCTCTGTTGCCTAGGCTGGAGTGCAGTACTGCAATCGTGGCTCACTGAAGACTTGACCTTCCAGGCTCAAGTGATTCTCTGGGCTCAGCCTCTCGAGTACTTGGGATTACAGTCACAATTTCTCCAATTCTTTAAATCATTAATTTCTTTCAGTGATGCTCTGTAGTTTTCAGTATATAGGTCTTTTATCAGATTGAACACTGAAATATTTTAAGCAGGAGATAGACATGGTCTACTTTACCTTCTAAGGTAAGAATACAGGGCTGAAAGAGGTCAAAAGTGAGAACAGGGAGGCATATTAGGAGACTACCACATAGATCAATCAAGTATTAATGGTGGCTTGAACCAGGATGGTGGCAGTGGAGACTGAAAAAAGAGCTGATTTGAGATTTAATTAGGTTGAACCATACAGAATTGTTATTTTTTGTATGTCAAAGAAGGTATAAATTTGTCAACTTCATATGTTTCAATCTAATGTTTTGGAGCTAAGTCTGGACTTAAGACCTGCTGGTTGATTCAATGCAGGGAGCTAATGACAAAAAAAAAGGAGCAATGCTGGCTTTTAGGTGCTTTGCTCAAGCAACTGAGTGGATGATGATGCCATTTCTTAAGATTATGAAGAGTAAAGGGGGAAGGAGCTGTGCAGCTCTGCATTCTTCCTGCCTTTCACTTTATTTCAAGCTTTTTTTCTTTCTTTCCCTCATCTTTAGCTTTTCAGGGGACACCATTATCACAGGCTACATGTTTACTTTTAAACATGCATTTTTCCCACCTGGCTCTTTGTCTGACATTTTAATGACTTTGCTGGCTTGGTTTTTCATGGAGAGGGCATACGGAGAGAATATATTTTCTGTGCACAGTTTGAGGTTCGTGTCTACTCCCTTAATGTTAATGCCATAGCAACATGCCCTTAACTTTTTATTTCTTTGAGCCCAGCCCTCATCTGGAAGGGTCTGGGGCACATTTTCAAGCAATTTGGTGCCGATCATCATGAGACTCCTGAGTTTATGGAGGGAAGGCTAGAAACGTATGCTTGAGTTTATACTCAAATTACTATCCTAAATGACTCCATGGGGGGTTTCTTTTAGGGGTCACTGAGAGCCAGAGTGGAATGTTTTTCCTTCTTCACTTTATCCCAGGCCTTGGGGCACGAGAACCATAAATGCAGGTAATGTGTTTTATAGCCAGATTCTCTAGGTTCATTTTTTTCACTTCTCTCCCCACCCCCAATGATATCCATGAAACTCCACAGAGTGGCTAGAGACTCATTTTGTTGCAGCCCTGTTTCTACAAAGGCTAAGAGATTTGGGTGACTGATCAACATAGCAGGGTGCATCTAAGAAGCGCTGACACTTCCTGTTCTTGTCTTAGCCAGGCATGAGGGATTGCCCTTAAGCCCAATGGAGAGGTCCAAGTTGAAAAGGGTTTATAAGGTAGTGAGCTCACAGTCACTGGAGGTGTTAAAGCAGTGCCCAGAAAACTATTTGACAAAACTGTTTGTAATGAAAATTTATGCATCCAACAGGAAATCAAACTATAATCCTTTAAGTTTCTTCACAACACAGACTTCTTTTTCGAGACTATGATACCCCTTCTTTGCTTCAACACATATTTATTATCTACCATTGGGCTGGGAATTGTACTCGGAAGTACAACAGTGAGCAAGATGGACATAGGCTCTGTGCTTGAAGAGCTTTCAGTCTAGTGAAAGTGACAATAATAAATAAGTAATAAATAAATAAGGTGATGAAAATAGTTGTGGCCACCAGGCATTTTACATGGGTTATTGCAAAGGTGCTTCCCAACACTACATGACCAAATCATACTTTATAAATGATAAAATGCAAGCTCAGAAGTTTGCATAAATTGTCCAGGCTTACACAGCTGTTACCTGCTAAAGCTGCAGCAGCAGCCCAGGCCTTTGGGTCTCCAGGGTTCATACACTTAACTATGCCTCTGGTTAAGGTTCTTACAAGACCAAGCAAGCACTCAGGTCCTCAAGACCCAGCTCTCCACGAACGCTACCCTCAATCTTACCTCAAGAAAGGTAAACAGTACAGGTCTCCCCTCCACCGCTCCTGTCACCAAACATATTAGTCCTCAGAGGCCTTCAAATAAAAACCATCTCTCTGCCTTATGCAATTAACTATGCCAGCTCAAAAAAAATAAATTATAATAACATGTTTTACTTAAAACCTGAGGCTTGATACTTGCCAGATCTCCCACTGCCTTTTTAAAAGTGAGGAGTGGGAAAGGCAAGGCAAGAGGGTTGATGAAAGCCCTACTATGTGCTCTGCCCTGGAAGGGGGTAGGTTTGAGCGGCTGGAGTGTCGTTCACAAATGAAATGAAGCATATGCTACCTGTCCTTCACAAACTTAAAATCTAATTGCAGAGACAAAGAGATGAGCAGGAGGCAGGCAAAAAAGATCAAGGAAAGCTGGGCGCGGTGGCTCACGCTTGTAACCCCAGCACTTTGGGAGGCCGAGGCGGGCGGATCACGCAGTCAGGAGATCAAGACCACGGTGAAACCTCGTCTCTACTAAAAATACAAAAAATTAGCCGGGTGTGGTGGCGGGCACCTATAGTCCCAGCTACTCGGAGAGGCTGAGGCAGGAGAAAGGCGTGAACCCGGGAGGCAGAGCTTGCAGTGAGCCGAGATTGAGCCACTGCACTCTAGCCTAGGTGAAAAAGCGAGACTCCGTCTCAAAAAAAAAAAAGACCAAGGAAAGGACTAAAACGTGGCATCTGAGCTATGCACTTTTCAAATCCTGGACCTCGCTGCATGTCTTTGGACAAGTCCCCTTGCCTGAGTCCTGATTTTTTTTATCTGTAACTATGTTTTCCAATAGAACTTGTAGCGATGATGGAAATGTTCCATATCTTCAGTGTCCAATAAGGTAGACACTAGTTTTATGTGGCTTTTGAACTCATGAAATGTGATTCATGTGATTGAGTACTAGATTGCTAATTTTACAAAATTTTAATTATTTTAAATTCAGCCACATGTGGCTAGTGGCTAGCATATTGAGCTACATAAATCTAGAAAGTGAGGAGTTAAGAGGCTTCATCTTTTCCAAATAATATATTGAGAAATATATTAGAAATGTGCATTTTGCCTCTAGAATTGTCTTGAAATAATAGTAGGAGTGGTGAAACATTTGGGCTACAGAGACAGGAGCCACATCCCGGCTTTAACATGTCTAGTTGTGAGGCCCTGGACAAGTCCATTAGCCTCTCAGTGCCTCAGTTTCCTCATCTGTCAAGTAGAAATAATAATAGTACCTATTTCACAGGGTTGTTGGAAGAACTAAATGGCATAATAAATGGAACTCACTGAGAATAGTTCTTGACACTTGGTAAAGGCTCAACAAATGTAGCTGCTTTTTAAAAATTTTTTTGTTATTATTATTCATGGGACTCAGCATTACCCAGCCTCCTGGAATCACACCTTGTTCCCCTAGCAACTCACTCTTCACCAGGGAGCCATCAGGAAACTCTGAAAGCCATCTTCTTGATCTTAGTTGCCAACCTGGAAAGATGAAGGATGAGAGCCCAAGTCTAGGGGACCCTCTGTATGCAAAGAACATTTACATTTTGGTATTGAGAGTCTCTTCTTTCCAGCACCTGGCAACACATAAAGAGAGTTTAATGTTCTTATCATCTTCAGCAGAGACCTCTGCAGAAGGGATTAAGATGGTTCTTGGGCTTTTAGATTAAATGATAAATGCAGATTGCTAAGATAATGATCAGGGTGAAACATTCAGATATTTTTATCTGTAAGATTTTTTCAGGTTGCTAATAAAAATTCAGAGGGGCCTGACAATAAACACAGAATTTCCTTCTTTTTCTTTCTTTATTTCCAATGCATTTAAGAAAGAAAAGAAAAAAATCCCGCAAGGTATGGAAATCTGTTCTTAAGTTGCTTTAGATTCAATTCAGTGTAATGGTTACTATGGGATTTCTTTGTATGGACAACTCCCTGGTGAGTGGCAGTGATGTCACCAACTCCGTTTGTACCCATGGCTAAGTGTCTTCTTTTTGGACTTCAGTTTCTCCATGAATACAACAGAGATTTGGACTTGGGATGGAAAGTGGTTCCTTAACAGCCTTTTCAGCTCTGAAAATTTAAGTTTTGACAGCACCCTTTCTTTTTAAATTGACAAGATGACTGAGTCAGAAAGGACTGATCATTAAGCAACATTCCCACTTTTCAGGCCTTGAAATTCACAGAATAGTAGTCAAAAACTCAAACACCTTCCGTGGCCAAGCAGGTCACAGAAATGAATGAATTTGGCTGCATAGACACTATGGTGAACTGGAACGCCTATGACCCTATATAAAGGAGGCTGTGACTGTATGTCTGCAGGTGACGTTACCACATTCTGTGGACATTTATGGAAAGATCTTCAGCTTTTCCAAGGAATACCGGAAATACGGTTTTTTTTAAAAATCCTCATTTTAAATGCTAACCCAAAGAAAACAAAAACAGAAACCGTAGACTAAGCAAAGATTAGTGTAGCATGAACACTGTCCTCACCCCTGCCCCTCCAATGCCAGGTGTAGATGGTGGAACCAAAAAGGCCTGCATCCAGGCCAATTCTTGGAAGGTGATTTTTAGAAGAAATCCAGATATCAGGCCAGTTCTTTTAATCTGACTCTTTCTGTTAAAAACCAATATGATGACCTTTGGCCAAAAACAGTGAAGTCCAACCTGGACTAAAAACTAAAAGTAAACAAGAATCCTGCTGTTTTCCAGGAGTTGGCTCCTTTGTGTTGAGAGTTAACTATTGCACTTCATCAACCTTCCAAGTAACTAAATCCCAAATTTCCTGGTTATCTTGAATTCCTGGACATCAATGTCATTAAGAAGTTCCCACACTGAGTCGTAGAATCACTTTCTCAGAATCACTGGGAAACAAACATCCAAGGGGATACTCGATTCCCATCTAAAGCATCCTGCAAATGGAAGAAGCTGGGCTGCCTTTTATCTCCTACCAGAGCAGCCTGTCTATGTCCTCATAGCGTTTATCACAATCTATGATTTAGAAATATTTTGGTTTCCTTGTTTATCGTCTGCATTCTCAACCCCACTAAAATGGAAACTCCACAAGAGTGGGGCCCATGTCTATCTTGTTCACAGTTATTTCCCCAGCTCCTGTAACAAAGTCTAGAACAGTAGGGCTCCAGATAGATATATTTTCTAAATAATGAATTAATGAATGATCATCGAGGTCATATTTCAGTGTTTCCAGGAACAGGCAGCTTACTACTTCCCAAAGCAATCCATTATTTCATCAGATACTTTTGCCGATAGAAAGTTCCAACACAGGTCTAAATTTAAGTGATTTCCATTAGCCTGAGTTTTATCTCTTGGGGTTACACAAGCCAAACTTACCTCCTCTTTTAACTCCCATGCTCTAATTCACAGGTACGAAGTCTCTTTGAGTCTAGTTTTTGGTTTTGGTTTTGTTGTTTTAATTCAGGCAAAACACGTTCATTTCTGCCTGTTGCTCTTCTAAAGAGGGAGAATGATGATTGAAAGCAGGAGAGATGCAGAATCAGGACAAGCGGGAGTAGGTAAATCAGGAGTCCTGAACACAGTGTGTAGTTGACAACCTCACTGGCACTCTTACTTTCAATATGTATTTTAAAGCCAGATGGTCTGGTTTTTCAAAATGTGCATTTCTCAGTCACGTTTGGATACACACATTGAAAAATAAGCCTGTATCTTTGGCCCTAGCCACATTTCCATGTGAATGAAACAGAAGGAGCCATTGGTTATGTACTGAGAGAATGTCTTGGCCCTGCCAGCCTTGAGATTCTAGGACTCCATGAAGAGCACCAACCACTATGGGAGTGTGAGTGTGTGTGTGTGTGTGTGTGTGAGTTTGAGTGTACAGATGGGCTTTTCTCCTAAACACATGGCTCTGAAAATGCCTTTCAAAGGGTTCAGACCCAGTGGCCCAGAGCCAAGGAGCAATGAGGCCAAGAATGGTGATTCTGTCCTTGAATGACCCACACCTCTTTGGTGTCCTGAAGGCAATTAATCTTTATGGAGAACAGGGCTATGCTTCTGTTGCTTTGCAAGCCTCCTGCCTGACTGACCAAGCCTGTTAGTTATCTGACAAAGTTTGGATGGAGTGTTGATCAGGAGGCCCAGTCGACATCCTCCTGAGGCTTAGACATCAACTGTGTGTCTCACTGGAACCCACATGCTACTCACCAGGACTTTGCACTGGGAAGCTCCAGTGCCTCAGGGGTCAGAAGTGACTTTCAAAGCACCAGAAAACCAGAGGAGGAGAAGGAGTAGATACAGCATGGTGTGTGATCAGCTGAACCTCTATATGAAGCAGAATAAAAACAAACAGCAAATACAGCTGGAGACTGCACACACTTGAATATTAGGCAAGCTTTTTTTCCTAAAATTAATTCTTGAATGAGAGGGAGATGGGTTATATTTGAATCTGCTTGAGGTCTTTCATGTTGTAAAAGTCTTTCTCAAATACTTTATTTTGAACAAACAGTACTATTTCAGGAAAACAAGTTAGCCTAAAATAACTTCAGCCAGCTGGTTTGGAATGCTAAGAAAGGTCACCTGACACAATCAGTAAAGAAAGAGGACAAAGACATTTAAAACAGATTTAGTCATTCTTCCTGGGGGTATGAATTCACAAGGGCAAGCTTTACATGTTGTTGTGCACGCACCTTTAAATGATTGGTTCAAAAAACAATATAGTAAGTTGTTAATGATGAGGATAGTGAACAGTACTTGGGCATTAGGATAAAATTTCCAATGACAATATCATGCACAGATTCAAAAAATGCAGTATCTAGGCACAAAGAACATTTTAAAACAATAAAAAGGTCAAATCCAACAAGGAGACATAACAGCTATAAACGTATAGGCACCTAATAACAGAGCCTCAAACTTTATGAAGCAATAACTGACAGAATTGAAGTAAAAATAGACAATCCAACAATAATTATGAGAGCTTAAATACTTCATTGTATACAGTGGACAGAACAATTATACAGAAGATCAACAAGGAATAGAGGACTTGAACAGTACTGTAAACTACCAGACCTAACAGACATCTATAGAATACCCCACCCAAAGCAACAGAATTACACATTCTTCTCAAGTGCATGTGGAACTTTCTCCAAGATAGACCATATGTTAGGTCATAAAACAAGTCTCAATACACTTTAAAAGGTTGAAATTATACAAAGTATGTTATTTGACCATGATGAAATGATGTTAGAAATTAATAACAAAAATACATTTGAAAAGTTAATAAATATGTGGAAATTAAACAACCTTCTCCTACCTAAACAATGGATCAAATGAACAAACCACTGGAGAAATCTGAAAACACTTTGAGATGAATGAAAATGAAAACACAACATTCCAAAATTTATAGGATGCAGGTAAAACAGTGCTTAGAGGGAAATTTGTAGTTGTCAATGCCTTTAAAAAGAAGAAAGATCTAAAATCAGCAACCTAAACTTTCTAAAGAGAAACTGGAAAAAGAAAAGCAAATTAAACCCAAAGCAAGGAGAAGGGAGGAAATAATAAAGATTAAAGTGGAAATAAATGAAATAAAGACTAGAAAAACAATAGGGAAAATCAATGAATCAAGTGTTAGGTCTTTGAAAATATCAACAAAACTGACAAACCTTTAGCTAGACTGACCAAGAAAAATCAGAGAAGACTCAAATTACTAAAACCAAGAATGAAACAGCAAACATTTCTATGTACCTCACAGCTAAAGTGGAGTATTTATGCTTTTTGTAGATATCGGTAAGCTGACTCTAAAATGTATATGGAAAGGCAAGGAACTCAAATAGTCGATTCTGAAAAAGAAGAACAAAATTAGGGGACTGCTACTTCTTGTGCTCCAAGACTTAGCAAAGGTGTCAGGTTTTCCGTATAGCTGTCTTTGATTCTCTCATTAGTTTTCAGCTTCTCTCAGTCATGTTCCCATAGGAACCTGTGCAAAACTTCAGCAGGACACTTACTGCACTATACTGTGTGATCTGCATCTTGAAGACACAGATGGCATCTTTCTTTCTTACCCAGGACCCAGCAGAATGCCCAGAAGAGAAAAGACGCTTCATAAATGTTATTTTGGATGGATGGATGGATGGATGGATGGATGGATGGATGGATGGATAAAGAGACGGATGATGACTTTAGAATCTTTATCTGCACACAAATTGATGAGACAGTATAGTTTCTTATATGCTTATCAAGGAAGAAACACTAAAGTGAGAAACCAAGAGACTCCCCACCAATTCTGCCATGACCCCCCATATGGCATTTGTCAAGTCATTTCCCGTTTCAGATCCTCAGTGCTATCTGGAAAATTTGTGAGTGTTAATAGATGATCTCTAAATGTCATCCACTTATCAGCTCTATAATCCTAGGACTAAGCAGGTTCTTCTATGTCCAGTGCATTCAGCAGTTGATGGAACTGGCCTTTTAAAAGCCAAATTTAGTGAACCTATTCATTAAATCTTACAAAGTAGTCAAACCAACTGTGTACCTAAACATAATACTCTGTCTCTCTCAAAACTTTTGTACAACTTTAACTCAGCACCCTTTCAGCCCCTTTTGTAGAAAATTTACATGGCACTCAATTAGCATTCACAACAGATTTTTGGCATGGATAATTTGTCAGCCACAGCAGTGTCACCCTATAAACTGGCCCTAAATTCCATTTTCTGTTACTGATGGGAAAGGACACTGTAGATGGGAATTTATGGGGTGCCTCAGGTTTGACAGGCAGTCACATGGGTAAAAGAAAAGGGCAAAAGTATTTAAAATCATGGATCCTCCCATAAAACCTGGAAATTGTTTTTCAATAACCACAGCAAAGAACAGAACTACTCAGTGCTTTTTTGTCTCTCAATTTCAGAGACATTCCAGTTCAACACTGGATTATTTCTCAGAGATTTTCTTAACACAGAAAGTAAATGGCTTGTTCTAATTTCTGAACTTTAGCCCTTTTTTATTTTTGACAAAGACACCTACTCAATTTCTCATTCTGATTCCAGCCGCAAGAGATTTGACCAGGACTTAATTTTTAACATCCTAGCCTGGGCCAACACGGTGGTTCAAATCTAATATTTGGACACATATTCTTGAAATTATTTACTTATCCTGTCATTGCAGCAACATTGGAATATTTTCTAGGGGGAGCCGAGGGTGACAGAAGCTCTCCATTCTGCCATCCTAAAAGAATATAGTCTTTTTTAGGTAAAGAAAAAATTCAGTCTTTAGAGTAAGGATGTTGGCCATCCTTCTATTCATTTCCTAGAACTCATTGTTCTTTTTTTCTTCTTTTAAAATCTTTCATTGATACATAATATTTGTACATATCTGTGGGGTACATGTGATATTCTGACACATGCATACAATGTGTGGTAATTAAATCAGAGAATTTAAGGTATCCATCACCTTGAACATTTATCATTTTTTGTGTGTGTTGGGAACATTTCAAATATTCTTTTCTAACTATTTTGTTATGCTGATTTTTTTTTTTTTTGGCTTTTTTTTTCTTCCTTTTTGTGGAGAATGGGGTCTCGCTATATTGCCCAGGCAGGTCTCAAACTCCTGGGCCTAAGCTATCCTTCTGCTTCTGCCTCCCTGAGAGCTGGGATTACAGGCGAGAGCCACCACGCCCAGTTTAACTATTCTGTAATATACAATATATTGCTGTCACCCAACTGTGCTATTCAACACCAGGCCTTATTTCTTCTGTGTTCTTATTCTAGAAATGTTACAGTTAAAATAATCTATAGCTTGAATCTGCATTTTTAAGCATTACTTTATAACAATTATACTAAGTGTTTTCTTTCGGTTGCTATCAAAAATTCTTAAACATCATTTAAAAACCTAAAATTTTAAGCCAGGCATGGTGGCATGCACCTGTAGTCTTAGGTACTTGGGAGGCTGAGGCAGGAGAATTGCTTGAGCCCAGGGTGTTGAGGCTGCAGTGAGCTGTGATTGTGCCACTGCACTAAAGCCTGGGAGACAGAGCAAGACCCTGTCTCCTAACAAGAGAAAAAAGAACAACTAAAATTTAATAATTTTAATATATTTATGGTTTACCATTTCCATAATTTGATTTCACAAAAAGACAAAACTGGATACTACATTACAAAGAAAAAAAAAGAGATTTCTTTCTCTGCTTTTTCAGGCAGCTCACTATGAGGCTATTACAAATCAATGGAAGCACATTTGGTGAAGAGTACAGGCCCATCAGAGGATACCTCTGTATGTATTTGGTTGACAATCTTGGGACATATTTTCAGAATTGTAACTACAGTGTCCATTCCATTCCAGGGGCCTAAGAATGTCACTGGCCAGAACAAGTTGAGTCCCTAGTGTGTTGACCCACCAGTACTCTCACTGACCAACTAAGTGACTGGGTACAAATTAAAGAGGAGAATTTGAATGTCTGGCTGTCTGGGAAATAAAAGGTCAGAGGGTTGATTAGCACCATCAAGCCTCGATACCCAGAATCATGGAGAGGAACAGTGGCTCGGACCTCTAAGCGTCACCACCAATGACTTTCCTGCACCTTGGGGGATTCCCTCGCCCCATTTTTTATCCCATTGTCCCTTCTGTGCCAGTCTCTTCCTCTGCAAGGAAGTGGTTTGAGAACCCTAAAAATGAATCCAAGGAATCCTTTTTGTTTGGGGCAGTTTTCTGCAGGCAACATCTGTGTGCATCTTAGTTGTCACAGGTCTGGTCGAATGTAGAGATGAATAAATTCTAAAAATAAACAACTACAAAAATACACAAATTAGCCGAGTATGGTGGCACACACATGTAGTCCCAGCTACTAGGGACACTGAGGAGGGAAGATTGATTAAGCCCCAGAGGTCGGGGCTGCAGTGAGCTGTGATCACACCACTGCGCTCCAGCCTGGGCAACAGAGCAAGACCCTGTTTTGAACAAAGTCAGACCTAGTATCTGCGGATATGGTGAGGGTTGGGGGCCAGAAGGAGGGATAAAAGGGATGGGGCATGGCCATACACTAACTCTCCAATCCTTCAGCATTGTAACTCCATCAACAGGGCGTCCCTGCCACACTCTCCACTAGGAAAAGGAAGTGGTGAGGACACCTTTCACCATTATGTCATTGCTTCCCATAAGAAGTTTAGTCATTTCTCACCACCAGGACTCAAGCACCTAGGGCCACCTCACCTCATGATAGAAAATGGAATCATAGCAAATAGGCAGTTATCATACAAAAAATAATTAATAATATTAATAGATAGATAGATGTAAGTAGATAGATGATAGAGAAATGATAGATTAGATAGATAGATGGATAGATAGATAGATGATAGATACATACATAAATAGATAGATATATGATAGATGATAGATAGATAGATAGATAGATGATGATGATAGATAGATAGATAGATGATAGATAGATAGATAGATAGATAGATAGATAGATAGATA
>NW_026652325.1:802617-843060 GCF_009828535.3 Hylobates moloch
GATAGATAGATAGATAGATAGATAGATAGATAGATAGATAAATGGTGGGAAGAAAAGAAGGGAAACAGGAATAAAAGGAGTTGAAGATTATGGTTTCTTCACAATGTCCACTGGCATTGCAGAGCATAAACCTTCTCCTATCCTGAAACTCTTCTTCTTTCTTGGCAAGTTATGGAAGAACATAGCCTTCAGCTACTACTTGCAGAGTGAAATATTGTGTCCCATAGGGCATAGCTCCCCATGTCTGGCTTAATCACCAAGAGGGCCCATCAAAAATACACCTTCCCAGAACCCATCTCAGAGATCTTGACTTTACAAATCAAGGGTGAGATGGGAGAATATGCCCTTGTGTGCTCTCTCTTCTCTCTGTCTCTCTCTGAGTTCTCTGTTGGTTTTGGTAGTTTGAGAACCATAAGGCATGTAAAAGAAAGTCAAGCATGGGGACTTCTGTCCCAGAGATGTGTAAATACGATTGGATTCTCATTCTAATGCAAGTGCTTCTGAGAAAATGCTGGACATGAACCATGCTGCAAGCTAGAGCTGAACTCAAGCTCAGCTACTTACTCACATGGACACATTGGCCACCAAGTTTCTTGAGTCTGAAGTTGGGATATTAATAGCCTCTATTCCATGGAGTAGCTGAATGGATAGAATGAAATCTATTCACACATGAATTGCTTAGCACAGGGTCTGGGACAAATAATGAGGGTTTCATAAAAAGGGGTATATCATGTTATTCTTATCACAGCCAAGTTAGAAAGTCCAGCCTTATTCAAGTGCTGTGAAAGACAACAGAAAGAAGAAATTTTCATTGATATTAGTCGAGGAAAATATAATAGTAGTAAAAGCAGTTAGGGGCTACTTACTCCATGCTTGAAGAGTTTTTAGAGAAATGGAATTATTAGTCTCAAACAGTAAGATCATTTTTCCAATCTCCCATGGTTATCATAAGTGAGGGCCTTAGTTATCACAACTGAGGGCCAAACTGAGCTCTATCCATGTGAAAGAGAGGGGCCAGAAGCAAAGGCTGGACATTATTAAGAACATGAAGTTGGGCTTAGCTCATCTCTGCTCCTGGTTTGGTTGCCTTGGTCTGATACCAGATACTTTCACTTCTTAACCTTCCTTAAGCCTTGCCCTTCCTCCCAGGAAAGGACTAATAAGTTCAGTCCCAGTGTACTATAAGTGAATAAGACCCCTGAAAAGCTCATTCCCCACTGCTGCCTGAAGATTTCCACATTTTCTGAAAACTAAAAGCTGTAGGCCAGGTGTATTGGCTCACCCTACACTCCGAGCACTTCGGGAGGCCAAGGCAGAAGAACAACTTGAGGCCAGGAGATCAAGAGCAACCTAGGCAACATAGCCAGATGCCATCTCTACAAAATTAAAAAAAAAAAAATAGGTGGATTCAGTGACATGCAACTTTAGTCCCAGCTACTCAGGAGGCTGATGTGGGAGGATCGCTTGAGCCTGGGAGTTCAAGGCTGCAGTGAGCGATGATCACAGCACTGCACTCTAGCCTGGGCTATAGAGTGAGACCCTGTCAGGTACATAAATAATAAGTGCCTTAAACCAAGATGATGATCTATGATTGAAGAGCATAGCATACCCTTGGATCAGGGGGAAGGTATTCTGAGGGAGGCAGGAGCCCTGCCTCTGCTGTTAAACACCAGCCTACCCACAGGAAGTGAGCACCTTTTGTCCCAGATGGGCAGCACTTCACAGTGTAGCAAGCTCTCTCACCCCATTTTCTCACTGACTTCTTGGCAGCTTTGTGATGTAGATGAGGAAGAGGGAGCCAGTGGTTAGAGCCAAAATAGCCCTGAAAGATGATCAGCAGATCCAGAATTCCCAAAGCATGAATTACACATAATACATGCATACCCTTGGGCGCAAGCACCACCTGCCCTCACAGAGACCCTTGCAGCCCCTATCCTATCCCTTTGATTCACTATAGAAAAAAAGTGTCCCTGGGTCCCAGGGTCTTTAATCCCTCTCTAACCCTTGCCAGCTCCTTTTTAGGAAACCACAGGTGAACCTAGGTCTCGGAATCTTTGGCAAGCCACAGCATCTAGCTAGGACTTAATAACAGCTTTCACGGTTTGCAGTATACTTATTTTTTCTATTAGTTTCTATTTATGCCAACTGATTTTCCATCTATGGGAGTGAAAAAATATTCCTTTTTTAAAAAAAATTTAAGTAAATGTAGTGAGCCAATGAAAAGGGAAATATTAAATAACCAACAGTATGAGAGATTCACAGACATGACAAAAGTTGTAAAAATGATGTACACACATGATTAAAGTCTAGAAAACCCTCACCAACCCAACCCACCATCCTAGCAGTAGAGAACTCAGGCCAAGTTTAAGGTCACTTGTTTTTGGTAGCAGAATTTGTCCAGGGCTCATTCTATACATGCAGCCAAGCCTAAGATACAAGCAGTGGAAAAAAACACAGAGTCAGGTCCCATGTAAGCAGGATAGATCTACAGTGATGGGCAGGGAGGTAAAAGGAAAAGGCCCTGAAGAGTCTGAAATCTGATCAACAACGATCCTGTGTTAGACATCTGTCTGCAGGGTTAACTCTTCATTAGGAGGCATAGCTCAGGGTAGGAGAGCATCTAAACCCTAGAGTTCAATGCCTTTTCCTTTTGCACATATCTCTCTGCGGCTAAAGTAGAAACATCTTGGGTCCAGCTTCCCTGGCTCAGTGGTTGGATTTGAGATAAAACATATGAACATATGAATGTAAAAGAGCCAGTATGGGGCATCATTGTGGACCAGCAGAGATCTTGTGAGAATGAATGGTTACCACACTGCACTGCAGTCATCTTCAACAGTGACTCCATGTGGTGGGGATAAGAAATAGCAGCATGATACTGAGAACTCATGTCTGTCCTTGCTTGGTGTTTGTACTAGAGCTGACCCTCTTGGGTAAAAGCAGGGTTTCTCAACTTTGACACTGAGTGCATCTGGGACTGCGAGAGGCTGCCATGTGCATTGTAAAATGTGTGGAAGCATCTGCCTCTAGACGTCAGGAGTACCTTCCAAACCCATAGCCATCAAAAATGGCTCTAGACATTGTCAGATATCCCAGGAGTTTGGCGGGGATTGTCCCTGATTAAAAACAACTGGGTCAAAGTCATCCCAAAAAGCTTCTTGAACAATTTAAAGAATGAATTCTCAAGAGGGAAATATTAGATATCTTGGCTCTAGGGGATGCAGGAGCTCAAGAAATTTACTAGAAAAACAAGAATTTATACAATAAGACTTTCAGGATATAAACATAAAGGGCCTGACTTACAGTAAATGCTCAGCAACATTGTAATTTCCTTGCTGTGCTCTTGCTCTTTTGCAAGTCTTTTTCTTCCATAAGCTTTTAAAGATCACTGTGAGTGTGCATATGCTAATTTCAAAATCAGGAAGAAATACTGGAGGAGAGAAAAGGGGGCATCTGTGTCCAATCAAAAGACCCCCCTTAGTATATACCCAAAGGACTATAAATCATGCTGCTATAAAGACACATGCACACGTATGTTTATTGCGGCACTATTCACAATAGTAAAGAGTTGGAACCAACCCAAATGTCCAACAACGATAGACTGGATTAAGAAAATGTGGCACATATACACCATGGAATACTATGCAGCCATAAAAAATGATGAGTTCATGTCCTTTGTAGGGACATGGATGAAACTGGAAAACATCATTCTCAGTAAACTGTCGCAAGGACAAAAAACCAAACACTGCATGTTCTCACTCATAGGTGGGAATTGAACAATGAGAACACATGGACACAGGAAGGGGAACACCACACTCCGGGGACTGTTGTGGGGTTGGGGGAGGGGGGAGGGACAGCATTAGGAGATATACCTAATGCTAAAGGACGAGTTAATGGGTGCAGGAAATCAACATGGCACATGGATACATATGTAACAAACCTGCACATTGTGCACATGTACCCTAAAACCTAAAGTATAATAATAAAAAAAAAGACCCCCCTTACACAAAATGGTACAAGAAACAAGATTGTGGCAGGCACCTTTCCTTTGGGACTTGAGGCTTCTCACTCAGTCTTGGTCACAAGGATGGTGAGAACAGAATCTAACCAAGGCCAAGCAGTGTTTCCTAGGAGTTTGATTCTTAAGTAGATATGCACAGGGAAGGTGTTTGGAGTGTGGTCATGTGCTGGCTGCTTTTGAGAAAGACAGACCAAGGCTTCCTGGCTTACCATGTTCACCAGAGATGCTCTGAGTGCTTCAAGTACCACTCCCACAATTTTTGTGTTTTGCTTACATTAGTGAAGCCCAGTCTCTATTATTTGCAACCAAAGAATCTAGTAACAGTCTTTAAAACTCAGAGTGACACAGATTGGACCAAGTTCCTGTAACAGGAGCTTTGAAAAATTTAAATTCTGGCTGGGTGTGGTGGCTCATGCCTGTAATTCCAGCACTTTGGGAGGCCGAGGCAGGTAGATCACCTGAGGTTCAGGAGTTAGAGACCAGCCTGACCAACATGGAGAAACCCCATCTCTACCAAAAATACAAAATTAGCCAGGTGTGGTGGTGCACGCCTGTAATCCCAGCTTTTCAGGAGGCTGAGGCAGGAGAATCGCTTGAACCAGGGAGGTGGAGGTTGCAGTAAGCTGAGATCATGCCATTGCACTCCAGCCTGGGCAACAAGAGAGAAACTTCATCTCAAAAAACAAAATTAAATTCTACTCAACCAATTAGAAATTTGTTAAGGTCAATGACAGAGACAGTGGAAATTTACTTATTTGTTTGTTATCATTTTTTTAAGAGACAGGATCTCACTCTATTGTTCAGGCTGGAGTGCAATGGTGCAATCACAGCCCACTGCAGCCTAGAACTCCCAGACTCAAGCAATCCTCCTACCACAGCCTTTCGAGTAGCTGGGACTACAGTTACACACCACCACACCAACCTGAATTTTTTTTTATTTTTTGTGGAGTCAGGAGTCTCACTATGTTGTCCAGGCTGGTCTCAAACTCCTGGGCTCAAGCAATCCTCTTACCTTGGCCTCCCAAAGTGCTGGTGTTACTGGTGCAAGCCACTGTGGCCAGCCTCAGTGGAAATAAATTTAATAAATTGCAAGAGAGCGTGTAGAGGCAGCATGTAGTTTAAATGTAAGAGAGGAAAAAATTAAATCAATACAGTCTGCATTGAATAACTGTAGTATGCACTCTACACAATAATCACTGGTATTCTATGCTCATTCAGGTGGGGCAGATGGGGTGCAGTGTGATTCTTGTATTAGGGAGTAGAGTTTGTAAATACATACAGAAGAGTTGCATCATATGAGTTTACTTTGTTCAAAGCTAGCTAATCAAACTCAGTAGAGATAGAGACAGAGAGAGAAAAGGAAGGTGAAAGAAGAGAGAAAAAGGGAAATATTAGAACATGTGCCCCAGAAGTAGTGTGAGGTGAGATTCATTTATCTTCTGTCCCCTCTATCAGCCTCAGTGTCTCTGTGCCTCCCACAGTGTGTCTTGCTCCAGTGAGTGTGACTTCATATTGTACACACACACAAGTGAGCATGCACACACACAGGACCCCTCAACTACTTCACCTCGTGCTCAACTGACAGAGTATGCTCCCTCTTCCCACACTAAAGGAAATTCTCTCAGGGTTGGACTCACTGAGAAGATGGATAAGAGTAACTGAAAAAAACATTTGTAGGCTGGGCACAGTGGCTCACACCTGCAATTTCAGCACTTTGGAAGGCCAAGGTGGTAGGATTGCTTGTGGCCAGGAGTTCCAGACCAGCCAGGGCAACATGGTGAGATCCCATCACTACAAAAAAAAAAAAAAAAAAAAAAAAATTAAATTGGCCTGGTATGGTAGTGCACATCTGTAATCCCAGCTACTCGGGAGGCTGAGGTGGGAGGATCGCTTGAACCAGGAGTTCAAGGCTGTAGCGAGCTACGATTGAGCCACTGCACTCCAGCCTGGACGACAGACCGTGTCTCTAAAAAAAAAAAAAAAAAAAGCAATTTGGAATTTTATTTTCTTTACTCTTTATAGGCAGAATCAATGTCAGTTATTTTACCTGTCCTGGTGTGGCAGCCCCAGTGGCTGTGTGCCCATATCCCTTCACCATTCAACTCTACAAGCTGCACGCTGCTTGGAAGGAAGACCTGACTCTGTCTGGGGGCTCTTTCTGGCCTTGGAAGTAGGGAGCGGTGGCCGTTTACTACCTTGGAAGCAGTCCTGAACCAACAGCAGACGAGGAGTCGGTGAATAAATACCACCTTCCTCACTCTCCATGACTCGAACTCTGAAACAGGTTCTATTCCCACTGCGCAAGTTGTCAGTGCAACTGAACCCCTTTTTCCCCCATTACAGCTCCCTGTTTATGTGACTGCCCTTCCTTCCCTATCTCACTTACAAACCATTTGCTCTCAAATTCTCATCTTAGGATCTGCTTCTGGAGGAACCCAGACCAAGACTCCTGCATTTTTAACACCTCAAATCACCTCACTGCTATGTTCCAAAAAGAAAACCTCAGTGGGTTTTGAGGGTCAAAATCCAGCATTATCAACCAAGACATCTTCTCCATTAGAAACTATAGTCACACCACACACAGCCTGTGAGCTTTTCAAGGGCCCAAGAAATGGTTTGAGACCCAAACAAAAGACACAGGCAGAATAAATAAATAAATAAGTGAATAAATAAATAAATAAAAAATCCCAGGGAACCTGCAAAACCATGGTACCATATGTTGGATTAAATGTCTACAAAATGTAGTCTGAGGCCAGCTTGTCAACCACAGCTGAAATAGATTCGCTAGCAGCTATATATGAATTATAATTAATGTGAGGTGTGGGTATTTTAGGATGCTATCATTGATAGCAGGCAGGGCAGAGCATGAAAAAGGCAGGCTGATGGGCTATGAGTGTTATAAAACAGTCCTGTGGTTCAGACTGGAATCCCTGTGTCCAAGACTACACACTTGGACTCTTGAAAACACACAAGAAAATGTCTTTCCAGCTGAAACTGCCTCCCTCAGAGTTATAGATCACCATCTGTGGACAGAAATCTTTTCTGGGGAGAAGATGTCACCGGCGTTCAGAATCCAATATTTGCCCTGGCTTTGTTCGTCCTTCACAGGAATCCATGCTCCACAGCAGTTCCCAGCAAGCTGCACTCTTCAGAGGCAGGATGCTGAAACCTCTGCTCCCACCCCCACATTAGCTTTATATCCAAATGTAACTCGGAGGCTGGTGAGCTCAAGGTGATCAATGACAGCTCCAATCAAAGCCACCCAGATAGGTAGTGCACTTGCCGCTCCTTGATATAAAAGGTGTTTTATTTCTCATCCCTTTATTTTTGTCACTGAAAGAATGCTTCCCATGTGTGGATTAATTAAAGTGTAAACATTAAATATTGATTGATGCATTATCAGCATGGAGCAGTGGCCTCCCGTCTGATTGATTCCTGCAGTGATTTATTGTCATATTTGGGGAGTCATTTCACTTGATAACCGAGAGGGATCGCCTGCCTTCCCCCACCACGCCGGCTCCACTCCCCTCTTTTTTTCCCGGTACCTCCTCTTATTCTTCTAGGTGACATCGAGTTCCAATAACTAAAACATCTTTATCTTACTGTGGAGAGAAAAGTGTGTGGCCTGACATTTGTTTTGTGTATGTGTATGTCTGTGTCTCCCAGGCAATTATCAAATCAATTAGCAATTTAACATAGAAATAACAAATCTACCCTCTTCTTTGGGATATTTCTGATGAACAGAGCTTGCCCCTACAAAGCTCTGTGAGATATGATTATGGGAAGTTGGGGGTGGAAGGTTGGGGAGAGTATAAAATGAAACAAAGAGAGAAAAAAAAGCTATAGTTCCAGTTTTGTCATTTTTCTGAAGTTTGCTCTCACTGTGGAACTAGAAGCGACGGGGAAATAAAATAGCAATTTATATTTATAATTGGATATAAGTCTCTATAGATATGAATCACCATATCACATTTTATCAGGTTGACCCACATGAAATTGCTGTTTTATAGGTCAAAATGATCAAATATTGACAATTTCATCCTTTTGAAGTAGGATATGATGGTTAGTGTTTGTTCTGTTTTCCAATGAGAAAAGGGCACAAAAGGGTGACACATATAGTTACCATTTAGTTTGTGTTTTAGCATAAACCAGGCATTAATCTAAACACTTTACATAATTTTCTACCACAGCCTATGAGATATAGGCACTATCATTGTACCCATTTCACAGATTTTTTAAGAAACATAAACAAACAAAACAAGGCTTCAGATGACTAAATAAGTTGGTGGGGACTTCATGGAGCACAGAAGTCTGAAGATGCCGACCTCCCTGCAATGTGTCCAGTTTGAGGCATTCACCAGTCAAGCGAAGACACTGAGATATCTCAGGGGCTCTTGACCCCAGTCAAGGGCATGCATGGTCCAGTGGCCCCACAGATGGCTTGAAGACTTTGGCTTTGAAATCTTCCTGTTTCCTGGCTTCTCCTCGGCAGAAGGAGGGAGCAGACACCGTCCAGACCTCCAGACCAGCATGGAGAAAACAGAAGGAGAGTGTTTGACCCTATTCTCTAGGCTGCTGTTCTGAGCAGGAGCCCAGAGTCAGCATCTCCATAAAGAAGGGGGCATTTGAGGCCTTCCTTGCTCCAGCGAGGGAGCCCAGAGAGGACTTCCCAGGGGTCTTCCGTCACCAAAATCCAGCCTGGACGATGTGTTCAGGGAGGCCAGACTCTGGTCTCCTGATTTGTCATCAGACTAATTATCGAATGGAACCAGAAAAGGAAGCCAGCACACTGTTCCCCTGGACCTCCCTCAGCCCTGGAAATGCTGGCTGGTGGCTTAGTGTCCCCATCCCCAAAGGACCCTGCCTATTTCACTTAGGGCCCCAGGTCCTCGTCAATGCCACTGCCATATTGTACAAATCACATCATGCAGCAAGATGCTTCTTCACATGGTCAAGGGCCGAATGAGCCCTCTGCTCCCTCCAGGACCTGCCTGTCAGTTCCCCCACAATCCTTCCTCTCCATCTGCTTTGACTGACACTTTTCTGAGGATGACCCCAATAAAACAAAACGTGATTGGCTGTAGCCTATAGAAAACTTCATACTCTGCATAAGGGCAGTATATAATTACAATGATCGATTAGTGGAAAATTTATCAATTGGTGACTCCTTTAAAAAAAAAAAATGCCCTGGTACAAATGCATCCCACTATCATAAGTTTCTTCTATGATAAAATTTTCTTCTTCCTTAATGTGTGTGCGCATGTGTGTGTGTTGGTGGTGGTGGTGGTATTCTTTGTTTTCCAGTTTCTCAAGTTGAATGGTTTGGTTTGTGTGTTCTCCGTCTTATATTTTAATAAGCACCTCGGAGGTGCTTGAGTTAGTGGTAGAAGGTGCATGCACTGCTTCCCTCCAGAGACACCCTCCCAAGACATGGCCTTCTTCTAACCCACCAGGCATCTGCTGGGCATCTACCACCCAAGCACTTTTACCCAGGATCTCTTTTCATGTAATCCTAGCATTTCTGCCCATTTTACAGATGAGTACACCAAGGTTCAGGCAAATAAACTCATCTAAAGTTAGCATCTCATCAGGATATGGTGTTCTGATGCCAAGAACAGTGCTCATTCCAAGACCCTAACATTGTGGGGAGTGGGGTGGGTTTCATCAGAAGGAGCCTTAGCATTTGAGGCTATAAATTGCTCTCTGAATACTACTTTAGCCACATCCCATAATTTCTGGCATGTGGTGACATTCATTTCTAAATGGTTTCTTATTTCAGTTTTGACTGCTTAACCCAAAAGTTAATTTGGCAAGATGTTTTTAAATTTCTAAGAGAGAACATTTGTAGCATATTTTCTAGAAATATTACCTACTATAAATTCTAGGACCAGTTAAACTTCCTGAAATTGTCCTTTTCAAATCAGTTTCATTGCCCTTAAACTTCAAAGATCCAGTAAGATTCAATTGACATGATCCCATTACCTGCAAGGTAGATCTAATATTACTGACATACCAGATGGATGAATTTCATAGATTTGTCCAGAGCTGCAGAGCAGAGAAAGGACACACTCTACGGCCTCTGGACTCCTAGTAGAGTGCTTGTTCCTGCCACATTTGGTCCTGGCTCTGAATAAGATTCATTTTTCTTAAAAATATTTATCTAGTGTATTATCTAGTGTATGCTAGCTACTATTCCAGGTGCTGGGAGTGCAGCAATAAATGATATAGACTAAAATCCCTATTCTCAATAGCATTTTCTGGGGGAGCTTACTTTCAGGTAAATGAGACCAAAATGTGAATATACGGCCCAGAAAGAGGAGAAAACCCATGGGTGCAGAGGAGCTGCTACTGCAGAGTCAGGGAAGCAGAAAGTCCTCCTCACAAGAGCCAACACATCTGTGCCTAAAGGGTCCAATAATTCTTGCAAGCCTGTCTCACCTACTCTTTGGAGGTGCTCAAGTTAGTGGTAGAAGTGCCATGCACTGCTTCCCTCCAGAGACACCCTCTCAAGACACGGCCTTCTTCTAACCTACCAGGCATCTGCTGGGCATCTACACCCGAGCACTTTTACCCAGGATCTCTTTTCATATAATCCTAGCATTTCTGCCCATTTTACAGATGAGTACAACAAGGCTCAGCATCTCAGCAGGGTATGGTGTTCTGATGCCAAGAACAGTGCTGATTCCAAAACCCTAATGTCGTTGGGGGGGTGGGGTGGGTTTCATCAGAAGGAGCCTCAGGGGAAGAATCTGTGGAATTTTGGTTGGTCTATTACCCTCTGTTATCTATATGTGTAACCTACTGCCATGATCATCACCATCAACTTCATCATCTCATCAAGAGATAATCATCTTCATTGCTGTTATGTTATGAGCAGCCAGTGACTGTGCTATCCAAACGCTTTAGATCCATTGGCCCTTTGCTCAGGATAGTGGTGAAGAGTGGGGAATCTAAAATAGACGTCTTGGGTTTAAACACTAGTTCTGCTTCTTAACAGAGTGAGGGTGGCATTGGGCTTAGTATCTTGCCCAATATTGCACAGGAAGTAAATGATGGCAGTCTGGATTAAACTCAGGCTTGTTGGTCCACAAAATTCATGTTATCCTGCCTCCCAGAGGCTGGGCATGGCTTTTAAACAGAGTCCTTGAGAAAAGAATTCCAACATCTTCAAGGAGCACTCTACAGACTTGTGGATGACATCGAATAAACCTGAAAAGTCAAAGTAGTATTGGGATCACATCTTGCATCCATAGGTAAAAAGGAAGAAATTGGACATATGGACACTTTTTGGATCTCAGGTGGGCTTGGGGAAAACCAGAGCTCAAGTTTTCTTGACACTTAGAGCATTACTGCCTGGAAGTCAAATGACTTCTTCACGTGGTCACAGGCCGGAATGAGCCCTCTGCTCCCTCCAGGACCTGCCTGTCAAGTCTCCCCACAAGCTTTTCCTCCTCTTCTTCTACTGACACTTTTACGAGGATTACTCAGATAAAATAAACATGATTGGCTGTTGTAGAATGGCTATAGCCTGCAGAAAGCTTCATACTCTACATGAAGGGAGTATATAATTACAATTACTGATTACTGAATAGTGTGTCAACTGGTGACCACTTTCAGAAAATGTCCCGGCACTAATGCATCCCACTATCATAAGATTCTTCTATGATACAATTCAGGCAAAAGTCCTTTCTTCCTCTGTGTGTGTGCAGGTGTGTGTGTGTGTGTGTGTGTGGTGTAGCTGCAATTGGTGGTATTATTTTTTTCCCAACTTCTTGAGTTGAATGCTTGGTTCAGGTATTTTCAGTCTTAGGTTTTGATAAACCTATTTAAGGTTATAAATTGTTCTCTGCATACTACTTTAGCCATGTTAGAGAAGGTTCTGTAGAAGCACGGCTTGAGACAGAACTCTGAATGCACAGAAAATGTTGATATATGCTCAAGGGAGGGAAAGAAGAGTGGGAGAGATGGGGAAGAGGTCGAGCATGGCTGTGGTCTTGAGTGAGGTTAAGCTTAGCCTGAGGGAAGTGGGGACTCTGAGAGGTAAGTTCTCCTTAGGGACAGGGTCAGCCATTCACTGGCTGTGGGCTGCTCGGGGAAGGATGAGTCTAACTCTGCCGAGAAGATGATAGCTCTGAGCCACTGGCAGCCAACACTCAGCAGCCAAAGAGTAGGTGTCCTCACTCCTGACCCAGCAAAGGGGAACTGGACCAGGTCCCATTCTTAGCCCCTACACACAGCTCAAGTGTGCGTGACTGAAGTATCCTCTGTACCAGCACACTAGTACCTGAGTGCTGATGCTGGAATTGCTGGCTTATGGTGAAAATAAAAAAGAAGACACTTTTAGATGGTATTCTGACCTTAAATTATCTGCAGTTAATGCAGCCTCATATTGCATGCATGCCACTGCTGATACACTGATGGACACAGGGCTTCTGAGAGGAGGAGAAGCCAAGGAGCCATTTGCAGAATAACCAGGAGGTGTCCCATGGGCTTCATGTTCTCAGGACTTGGCTTTGTCCATCACTCAATGGAAGCACCCTGGGACCCACTCACAAGGGAGGTTCGAGGTCTTGTTCTCAAAGGTTCTCCCCATCTTCAACCTCTTTTTCTCAAAGGTTCTCCCCATCTTCAACCCCCAACTTCTCATTCAATAAGAGAACAGAGCTTCTCTCTAAAGAAAGCATAATTCAAGCCCCACCCAATCTGAGTATGCTTCAGTCTTACTTAACAAAACTATCACACCAAATACCCCCATTTCCGATCCTGGAAAAAATGGGAATGAAGAGAGTGACAATCTGATCTCTACATTCAGTGAGTTCTAAAATAATGCTTAAATGGCTCCAAGATGACCTCGATCTGAAGACACAGAAATTTCAACGGTGCATTCTCACAGATGTCTCCCTAAGACAGATGATCCCTTCAACTCAAGAAGGAAGATTCTGATGTTCTGGTGGTGCTGCTTCCCCTGTGAATACATTGCAGATCACTGCAGGTCAAACAGTGGCTGCATTTATTAAAAAGAGGATTCCTAGGAGGCAAGACGACCAAGGCTGCTTCTCACATGGCACCAAGGTGCTCGTCTTTAGCAGACATTAATTCAGAGACACAAGGATGCAAGAAAGGCATTCTTGTGTGGCTGAAGGGACCCAGAGCTGTGACAGAGCAAGAGTCATAAAAGAGAGCGCAGGAATCATGTTTGAAAGCAGTGGAGCTTTATATAAAAAAACCCAGGATCTCCTTTTATACAAAAGCTGTATCTGTGACTAACGACTTTTTCACTGAAAATGGCTTCTGTTTCACCATCCAAGGGAAATTATTATCTACAAGGAAAAGGATCTAATATTTTATTTTATTGTTTTCCCCCATGAACAGACACAAAAGAACTTCATCACAACTTCATCACAAAAGCTTCATAATTCTATTACTTGAACTTGGACCCTCTTACAATAAAAGTTTACCTAGTGTTCCAAAAATGAGGGTCTGGAAGAGAAAATTACATCATTTCTTCTTACAGAAATGGCTTTCTCATTTTTTAATCAACAAGCATAAGTCATCTCCTCTTGTTGGTGTGTTATTTCCTAAAATTGTATATGATGGGTTTAGAAAAATTTGAAAGGAGAGTTTTGAAGTTTGCTAAATGCCCACCATCTCCATAACCACTCAAATCAGGCTATTTTTTATAATTCCTTTAAATTAAATATCTTTGATAATAAATGCAAATTAAGGAGCAATAAATTATAACTTCTAGCCTGACCGGTGACTAATTATATATATTATAATTAACTATAGTTTCCAACACAAGGTATTTATCTTAATAATCATCCCATATCCATTAGCATATCTCAAAGGGTTTTTGTAAAACAGCATTCACCATTTGAAGAGCCATCTAAGGTTCCCCCTTTGGGCTATGAAAGGGTCCAGATTCAAAAAAGATGGAATTACTTTAAAAAGAAGTCTGGGCTAAATATAAGTTGAGAAACTCAGATTATAGGCATAAAACCCTGATTTAAAAATATTTATCCTAAATATACCCTCTGACCATCACTAAAGAGTCTTTAGGTTCTAAAAATCTACAATTTCCATGAATTTGCTCAAAATATCTTTAGCCCTCCTAGGCTCTTGTGAAGGCATCAATCAAAATTTGGGGTTATGATCTGAGCTTTACCAAGGGAATCTATCAGATTTTTCAGAAAAGTCTCTGATCTTCTTCTATGAAAATCAATAAGGAGAACCAACTGTTGGTGGTAGAAGGAATGAAATGGCTCCCACTGACTTCATTCTTATCCTTGCTCTACTGTTTGTTTTAGAAACTTAAGTATCCCCCTGACCCACAGTTAGTTGGTGGTGGTAGGAATAAAACGTCTCCCACTGACTTCATTCTCATCCTTGCTCTATTATTTGTTTTAGAAGCTTAAGTACTTCCCTGACCCACAGTTAGTTGAGCTCTTGGAATGATAAATAAGGCAGGGAAAGCCCACACAGGCTTTTTGAGACCCAGTTATCTGCCAGTTTGTTGTAAAATTGAAAGTTTTGCTTCTTAGATTTGCTATAGAGTTCGGAGGTACATCTAAAAACACATGAAAATGGCCCCTAGGTTCTCCCCTTTCTCAGCCCGCAGCACCAGCGCTTCTTAGAAGCCATCAGAGCCTCCTCCAAGGGTTTTTCCTCTGGTTCTCAGGAGTCTCTGGCGTGAACGGTTAAGCCTTCTGATACAGCTGGTAATCCAGTTCTGGCCAGTATCACTGCATTTTCCAACTGCCCCTGGGTAATTGTCCCAGGGACTTAAATAAGTTGGACCAGCAGCCAAAGGCACCACGAAGGTCAAACTGCAATAGAGCGTGCCCTGATTTTATCCGAGAGATTGATGCGCAAATCACCTTGATTTCGATTTGGAACCGGTGTTATAAAATGCACTTGCAATCACCGATAACATGTAAGATTAGGCCCCAGCATGGGACACTGTATTTTATACCCTCCGTGGAGTTTTCCCTAATGCAACCATAAATCAGCCCACAAAGCAGGGCGTTTTGTCCATGTTAATAAAGAGGACAGTGAGAAACCCAGGGTGCCTTCAGGTGGAGACATTTTTGGAACTTGGAATGAGCCTGAAATCTTTAGCTTGTATCAGGGCCACCCGGATGCAACCTTCAGGGGACAAACCACAGTGGGAGCTTTCAGGGAAGTCACAAAAGAACAGTGACTACAGGATCGCCCAGCAAGAAGTGCATGAGCATGGCCACATGGATGCAAAAATGTCCATTTCTGAGCATTTAAGCAGAGATTCAAACTCTTGAGGTAGGAGAAAAAGTACCAAATAGAAAGCAAAGTTGTTGTAACACACATATTTCAATATGAAAAAGAGACTAACATAGTAAAAAGAGATGGGAAAAAAATAAGCAATTCAATCAGAAAACCATAGTCTGCAAAATAACTTCTGGTAGTAGCTACAATATGTCTTCTTCTATGCCTTTCCTGCCTGGCCCCACTAAAGGCTTTCATCAAATTTTTATTATTTTGGCCAGGCATGGTGACTCAAGCCTGTAATTCCAGCACTTTGGGAGGTTGAGGTGGATGGATCACCTGAGGCCAGGAGTTTGAGACCAGCCTTGTCGACATGGTGAAATCCCATCTCTATTAAAAATACAAAAAAATTAGCCAACCATGGTGATGGGCACCTGTAATCCCAGCTACTTGGGAGGCTGAGGCACAAGAATAGCTTAAACCCCGGAGGCAGAGGTTGCAGTGAACTGAGATGGCATCACTGCGCTCCAGCCTGGGTGATAGAAAGACTCTGTCTCAAAAAAAATATTATTTTTTAAGAAAACAAGTACTTTAAATTATTTTTTTAATTCACAGAACCCATAGCCATAGTTTTATACAACAATTTCATAAGGCGTCCAGAGTGTTAGATTTCACTATCTAGAAAAGTTTAACTCAATATTCAGGGAAAAAAAATGTCTGGAACCACCAAGCTCATCTTCACCTTGGTGCGGTGGCTTAAGCTCAGCCCCAAATTCTCCTTATGGAAACTGCTCTGCTCTTCTCCCCACTTCCTTTCCCCCTCAACAACACCACCCCATCCACCTATCGGAGTCCAAACCAGTGGGCGTCTGACCTTGCTCTGTGGGGCTGGGGCGTAGATGGGCAAGGTCCAATATGCCTGGTGTGGGTCTACAAAAGAAGAAGGGAAAATCTAGGTTGGAAAAAAACATAAAGAGAAGTAATTACTTGCATTGTTTCTCCCCGCTCCCCCACCCACCCCACCTACATTTTTATTCTTCTAGAGCTTCAAGACTTCTCCTTTAATCTAAAGCAAGTAAGAAAATGTCTAATGAAAATGATTCCCCTGTTGGGGGCTATGCAGATAGCCCTTTCTCCCAAGTAAAATAGAAACCAACAGGCTGAATGTGCAAGAAAAATTTATTCCACTTAACGCAACTAAATTTCCCTTCAATTTCAAGAAAAACTGATTTAAATGAAAGACACATCCGAGTCTTTTATAAAGTTTCACATTTGTATTTTTGAATGCCATTTAAGAATGAGCATGAAGTAGGTCTGAAATGGAAGAAACTAGAGAAACCCAGCTCTGTCACTTGCAAATAAAAATAACTGGCAGCACTGGCCAAGCAGGAAGCATGCTTCTTAGCAGACACCATTACATACTTTTTCTTTTAATCAAAGTGGAAAAAGCACATGCCACTTCTTCTTCTTTTTTCTTTTTTAAGAGATGATATCTCATTCTGTCATCCAGACTGGTGTGCAGTGGCGCTATCATAGCTCACTGCAGCCTCCAATTCCTGGGCTCAAGCGATCCTCCCACCTCAGGCCACTTATTTTTTGAACCATCCTTTCTCTAATGATATCTTATCAAGCTAGGAAAAAAACTTACTAAACAGAAATTTGCATTGAGTTTAGAAAGGGGGAGAAAACTGACCTTTTTACACATTTTAAGAGTTCAGAGTCTTGAGGATAAACTTATGTTGTGGTATCTGGCTTCATTGTATCCAAATTAAACTCTCCAACAGTTTTAGACAGTTTACAACAAAAACACAAAACAAAAAGATAAGAATAAAAGGAAGCTCCCTGCTACACTCTGCCCAAGGTCAAGATGTCAATTTGAAGTAACAAAAAAAGAGAAACAAAGTAGAAATCACATCCTCCTTAAATAAAAAAAAAAAAAAAAAAAAATGGAGGCTGGGCTCAGTGATGAGAGAGAAACCCAAACCCCGCCCTGTGCAGTGGAGCCTGCCCGCTGTCCAGCACAAGGTGAAGGGCTTAGGAGCCTCTGCCCACCTGTGGGCAGAGCAAACCATGCCCAAACCCAGGAATAATTTTCTCACTGAGGGTACCTCACTGACCCAGCTGAGTGGGCACACCGAAGAATCTTCTTTCTGCTTCCAGGCAAGAGGGAGCTTTTTCCAGGCAAGAGGGAGCTTTGTGGTTGTCGCTGGCAGGAGAAAGGAGGCAGATAGACGGGATGTGGGGGAGCAGGCACAGACAGAGAAGCCCTGGCTAGCCCAGTACCAGGACCTGGCCTCTGTCTCCCGCCCTGGGCCTCCCAGGAATATGGGAAGCTATGTGATTCCCCAGCCAAGGGCCAGGAGGCTAGCCTCCTTGTAAAGTGTGCCACCCAGGGCTAGAGAAGGGGAGTGTGCATACTTCAAGGCAGAGGGCAGGAGGCAGAGGGCATGTGTGAGACAGCTGCCCCAGGAGAACCCCTCCCAGGCAGGATACATTGTCTCATCTTGTCCTCATCAACTTCTCCCCATGGGATATCAGAGAGGCTGAGAGTCAGGGGACCTGATCTAACCCATGCTGCTCATTGCTATAGTGAGCCTTGGATGCCTTGAAAGTTAACCTGCAAGGGCCTCAGTTTCCTCACTGGGGAAAGGCAGTGCTGATGGCCTACTTGGGCATCTGGGAGGCTCAGCCACCTGCAAGCTCTGTGACAGGGAGGGACACCTCCTGGCCAGCAGCTCTACACGGTGAGGGAGGTAGAAATCCTTCCTGTGAATACTACTGAGATTAGACTGGCTAACTGAGATAATGCTGGTTAAACACACACACACATGCACACACACACACAGCCTGGTGGCTAGTGACCCGGCACACAATAAAGCCCAAAGGTAACACAAGTTTGTTTGCATATTTGCTCATTTTCTAAAACACTACCCTTCAAAAACAGGGACTCACCATATCTGAGTATTTCGAAAGTCTTCCTCCTCTGAGGGTCTCTTTGATGCCTTCAGGAGAAAAGTCAACCCCACCCGTGTTCAATGACCTCCATCAGTGCCTGCTCCTGTGCTTGTGAAGTCTCCCAGATCAAATCGGGGGGAAGGAAAGCCAATAAAACATGCACCAGATGTAATAATCCCTTCTAGGGGTGACACCTCCAAATGGCAAGTGCTGAGGGATCAGAAAAAATAACATTTTAAAAGATGGCTTTTGAAAGCAATAAGGTTATATGGGAGGCCAGGTTACGTCTGGAAAATCTCTGTATCTTCCTCTCAATTTTGCTGTGAACCTAAAACTGCTCTCAAAAGTCAAGTCTTTTTTAGAAAAAAACTGTAAGTGGTAACTTGATAGAGCTCATGAATAGCCAGTGGGTTTGTGGGGCTTGGCCTTTAAGTCCAGGTGACAGCCTCATAACGGGTTCCTAAAGTACTGTATCCAAAACCACAGGAGCATGGGGCACCGTGGCTCACCCCTATAATCCCTGTGCTTTGGGAGGGAGGCCAAGGTGGGAAGACCTCTTGAGCCCGGGAGTTTGAAACCAGACTGGGCAACATAGTGGGATCCTATCTCTAAAATGTGTTTTTTTAATAAAAAAAAGAAAATAGCCAGACCTGGTGGTGTGTGCCTGTAATCCCAGCTACTCACTAATCAAGGCAAGAGGATCCCTTATTCCCTGGGGGTTCCAGGTTGCAGTGAGCTGTGATCGTGCCATTGCACTCCAGCCTGGGTGACAGAGTGAGACCCTATCTCTAAAAAACATATTTTAAAAATAAAAGAAAAAAGAAACTCTAAAGAAGCAGTGGGCCTGACAAGCAGCATTCAATCCAGGGATGATGAAGGAGCTGGTAATGTTGAAATACTGTTTCTAGCCTAACAGACTACGCTCAATATAAAAAGTAGATATCGTTTTAATATCTAAACATAACTAAGTTAATAGATTAGACATTTTAAGCAGACATAAGAACACTTATTCCTTGCATCCAAGAGTTAAAGGACTGATGTGGGCAGGGACTTGGGGAATGCAAAGAGTTAATAGATGTCTGGCTCTTACTCCCTCTGTCTTGTCCAGGAAGGCAGACCTACCCTGAGGGGGACAGGACAGGAGGGCTGAGCATAGCACACACTTCTGTTTTCTTTTCATGCTTGCACACTTTTACTGCATCTGTTCTGTGTGTGTGTGTGTGTGTGTGTCTTGTTCTCGCTGTTTCTTTTCTCTGGCATTGTCCCACCCCCTCCTCTGTTTCCCTCTGTCCCCATGACTCCCCACCCCCCACAGACACCATTCTGGATAATTATAGTTTATTGATTCTCCTGGTGTTAGCTGCCCCCGGCACCATCTTCCTCATGTTAGCTGGGGCACCTTCCCAACTCCATCACAGCCTGCGTTTCTCAGGAGGCAAAGCACTCCCAGCGCTAATCCGGAGAGAGCTGCTGCCTGGATCAAGGCCCCTGGAGTCCCTCTGGGAGGTGAGCCTGAGCCCCTGCCCCCAACAAGGACCCCAGCCCTCCACCCCGTGGAAGCTGAGGCTGAGCCCAGAGGGCAACTGAAATAATAGTCATAGCAGTAAACATGTATTGTCACTTACCACATGCCAGGCAAGTTCACAGGCACAGTCTGCACATCCTCCCAAATCCCTGGGGGAAGGGGCTACTACTCATCACTGTAAATGAGAATAAGGGAGATGCAGGGCTCCCCAGAAGTCACACAGCTGCTTCGTGCTGCAGCTGGGATCTGACCCCCAAGCTTGCACACACAGATCTCCAACTGTCTCCTGAAAGAAGCAAAGACCACTGAGGTGTGGGCCAAGCAGATGGCATGGGGTGAAGGAAAAATGCCCAAGATGCTGACTTTTAAAAATGCATTCTGAGATGAGCGTGACTTGCAGATTCTCCGCCCATTGCCACCCAGAAAGAGAGGGTCCCCGGCCAGCTTGAACCAGTGCCCCAGCTGTGGAGGGAGACAACCTGGCTCCCAAGCTGTTTACTTCTCAGCCATAAACAGGAAGGCCATAAAAGGGGCCCCTTTTGGTCAACCACTCAGGGGCTTCTCTCTCCTCCTCCTCTTCCTTTTCCTCCTCCCAAGTACGTGTCCCTAGGCAGAGAGAGTGTTTCCTTGAGGCTGCTACCTCCCAAGTGTCATTGTCTCTTTGCCTTAAAGAACCTCCTTTGAGCTGGAAATTCCAACTGTTGAAGTCACTACTGAGTTGCAGAAAAGGTAGATGCTTTTGCCCAGCCTAGAGAGCTCAAGGACTTGTGGGGTACAGTGCCAGGCATGCAGTAACCTTTCTGATCTCCACTGGCCACTTTGAAAACTAATGAATAAATAGAAATGGCTCCTTTTTCTGAAAAGAGAAAACTGCAATTCTAAAAGAAACCTGGAGAGGAAGTGATCAAGGTATTCAGAAGTGAGAACCCCCAAAGGAAAGTAGACAGCACGTCTCAAAGAAAGTTCTCTATCACATTCTTTCCCACAATCTTCTGCAAAAAAAAAAAAAAAAAAAAGAAAAGAAACAAAGGTAGAGAGAGGGATTCCACAACAAAGCAGAGTTGCCCTCTTAGAGACACACACACAGTGCGTGTGGCTTTTTAAAAGTTCTGAGAAGTTCTGCAGCAAAGGACCTTGGTTCATTGCATAATGTGTTTTCCAAATGTTTTTGCCCACAAGATTCTATTTCCACAAGTGGTTCATTTATTCTTATGACATTTCAAGTCCCCTTTGATGCTTTGAGAACCTCTGGGTTAATGCATGAGGTCAGGTGTGCTGAACGTTCACTGGTCTCATCTCGCCTTGACTTTCCTTTTCAGTCTTCATGTTAGGGCCTCTTGGACATAACCTTTACTTTTTACTGTCTCCACTCCCCAAGAATGAGCTGAGCCCCACAAGACAGCTGAAGAGATGAGGCAGATGGAAATACCTGGGCCTCTTCAGGGAGTTATCAGGGAATTGCTTTCTTTGGATCCAGGGAGATCTCCTGTTTTCAGGAAGTCTTTTTCAGCCTCTTCTCTCTTTGGCTCAATGACATTCAGCTAGATCCTGCTCAGTCCCACAGGGCAAGGTGATACAAAAGCTTCTAGAAATGCATCATGTGAAACTATTAGTGTTTCCTTGAGGAGTATTTGTGTGTGAGTATGACAGCCTCATACAAAAATTTGGATAACCCTAGTAAAACATTTTTTGTTGAGACAGGGTCTTGTTCCGTTGCCCAGGCTGGAGTTCAGTGGCTCATTCACAGTTTACTGCAGCCTCAACCTCCGAGCTCAAGCAATCCTCTCACCTCAGCCTCTCAAGTAGCTGGACTACAGATTCCCACCAGTATGCCTGGCTAATTTTTTAAAATTTTTTTATAGAGACAGGGCTTCACCATGTTGGTTTCACCATGTTGTCCAGGCTGATCTCGAACTCCTGGGCTCAAGCGATCTGCTCACCTCAGCCTCCCAATGTGCTGGGATTACAGGTATAAGCCACTGTGCCTGGCCACAAAACATTTTTGATGTGACTGAGTCCTTGAAAATCTGTGTGACTATTCTGTTTCCATCCCCAGCCCGGAAACACCCCCGACCCCTATCATCTTAATTCAGGGAAACTCTCTGGGCACTGGACATCTTATCACAGTCCTACCTCCCCACCAAAGCCTTCTCAGACTACTATGGCTATGTCACTAGCACGTATCTGTTACTGGCTTGAATTTTTTGTGTTTTGTTTCGTTTTTAATGAAAACTTGAATGTTGTAAGGTCTCAAACTGATGAACCAAGCCTAGCTTACTGATGTCTTAGCTTCATGGTGTTTAGAAAAAGAAAAAGAAAATATTTCCATCAGTTGGTTTTACATTAAAACACTGGATTTATGGCCTCTGCTTAAAAAAATCAGAGGATCTGGCGAAGAAGGCCTACATTCCTCTTTTACAACCATCAGCAGGAAGTCAGAAGCAGTCTTCAGATGAAACAAATACCTTCAGTTTGCTGAAGTCCCCACCATTCCCTAATGTCACTTAGAAATAAAGACACTGAGCCATTTATCCCAGTTTTACCATTAACTAGCTGGGTGATCTCGGGAAAGTAACTAAATCTCTCTATGTCTCAATTTTCTCTTCTAGAAAATGGGAAAAAAAATAAGATCCTGCCTATATCAGTTAGGTTAAGTGAGGTTCACTGTGGTTAAAAAAAAACTCCAAAATCTTAGTGAATTACCATGACGAAAGTTTATTTCTTACTTACACTCCATATCTCATGCCAGTTGACACAGGGCAGGGTTAAGAGAGAGGTTGCTCTAGATATCATAGACTCAGAGTTCCAGGGCAAAAGAGGTTCCATCTTGGCACACTTTTCCATGGTCAATCCAGGGACCATGGGAGTCAGGGTTAGGAAACAAAATGGAGAATCACTAAGTCTTAAGACTTCCACCCAGAAGTGGCACACATCAATTTCATTCACATCCCATTGGCCAAAGTAAGTCACATGCTCTTGCCTAAATTCACAAGGGGCAGGGAGCATTAACTTGCAACTAACAGACTAACTGTAATGCTTCCAAGCTCTTCTCTTTCATGGGGCCCTGTGCCTAATTTATATTTGTAAGTTGGTATTCCTTTCCTTCAAGAGGTCCCCACAAATTGGATAAGCTTTAAGCTCTGCAAAACTTGGATCCACTTCTGGACAGAAACATTTATTAAGAACCCTGATGATTTCCCGACTACCTCATGGGCTTGCTGTGAGAATGGGGTTAAAACGTAGCACTTTCTTTTTTTTTTTTTTTATTGAGACGGAGTCTGGCTCTGTCGCCCAGGCTGGACTGGAGTGCAGTGGCGCAATCTCGGCTCACTGCAAGCTCCGCCTCCCGGGTTCATGCCATTCTCCTGCCTCAGCCCCCCGAGTAGCTGGGACTACAGGCGCCCGCCACCACGCCCGGCTAATTTTTTGTATTTTTAGTAGAGACAGGGTTTCGCCGTGGTCTCGATCTCCTGACCTCGTGATCCGCCCGCCTCGGCCTCCCAAAGTGCTGGGATTACAAGCGTGAGCCACCGCGCCCGGCCTAAAACGTAGCACTTTCAAGACAGCATCAAGCACTGGGTCTCTACTCTATGGGTATTGACTTTTACTATTATTAGGACAATAGTAACACTTCACAGTTCTGACTCTCATACTGGACACAAAACACACACACACACACACACACACACACACAATTTGCTCAGTAATGAATACTGGCTCATCAGGAAGCCATCACTAACCTCCACAGAGAATTGTCATATTTTAGGGGATCCTTGACTGTGACCTTGAAGAAGTCCTCTTCCGTTTCTGGGCTTCAGTCTCCACTTCTGTCCATGGGGGTTAGTGGGGAGTAGTCCCAGGTGACTTGTCTGCTCCATGACACTGAGTGAGGGGCCCCTTAAGGGCTGCGGGTACAGGTAGGAATGCTAGTTGTGGTGAAGAAAGCTAGAGCTGATTAATTATGCAGGCAGCCCCACCTCTGCCAACCACCCATCTGGGAGGTCAGCCTGCAAACATTGTTTCTCTTGATATTACAGGCCTGCGTGTCTTCGCCCTTAGTTGTCCCTATAAAGCATCCCAGCAGCCCACTTCCGGTGGCCTCATAAGACCCTGCCCCCACACATTGTCACTGGCTCACAGCTGTAGGTCCTTTTTCTAACAAGCTTTTCTGCTCAGACACAAGAGATGAAAGAAAGGACTTCTCTGATGAAGCAGTTGAACCTGCTGCTTGATGTATTCTTCCCTGAATTTTTTTTCATCCTCCTTTGCAAGCTCCCAATTGCAGTCTCTCCAAATGCCTTTTCCTATTCGAATGCAAAAGACAGTAAAGGAAACACGCCCCCACCCCATCCTAACTCACACACAAAAAAGCTCATTCAAGTCCTCTTCCCCCATTTCCTGGATGAGTGTCCTGGACAAGTAACTTAATCTCTCTGAGTCTATATCATCACCTGTAAAAACAGAGACACCTGCCCTGACCATATATGAGTGTTACATTGGAAACACCTTGTGAATGTAAAAGGGTAGAGAAGAGTGTACCACTTCTGTTTTAATTTCTCTGAATCAGTATGTAGTAGTTTTCTGTTGTTGCGAAATGAATTACCACAAATTTAGCAGCTTAAAACAACACCCATTTAATATCCCACAATTCTATAGGTCAGAAGTCCAGGCAGTCTCACCCGGACTCTGCTCAGAGTCTCACAAGGCCAACATCAAAGTGTCAGCCAACTGGGTTCTTATCTGGGGGATTTGGGAAAGATTCTGCTTCCAATTTTTTACAGGTGTTGATAGAATCCGGTTTCTTGTGGCTTCAGGTCTGACATCCCCATTTCGTCACTGTCAGCTGGGGGTTGGGGTTGGTCTCGGCCTCTCCAAGCTGCCCATGTTCCTTCTCATGGGGTTCCCTCCACCTTCAAAGCCACAGAAGGAACATCAAATCCTCACCCTTTCAATTAAGAGGTCATTTCATTGGGTCAGGTTCACCCAGATACTCTCCACATTTTAAAGTAGATTTACTTAGGGCTTTACTTGCATCTGCAAAATTCCCTCTCAGCAGCATTTGTGTTAATGTTCAATTGAGTCAACAGAAGAGGAGAATCTTGGGGGAAACAAGGGCATTTTTAGAATTCTGCCTACCGTAACACAGCAATTCTTAAACTGCCTTCCACAAAGGTAAGATCATGATAGCTGTTCTGTGAAGAAAGCAGTTCATAGCCAAACTATTTGAAGAAACACTGAGGGAAACAGAGTGAAATCAGTTTCGTTTGCTAGTTTTTCAGTTCAGGACATAGGAGAGTCATTAATATGCCATTGTATCTGGTGATTCAAGGCATGTAGTATTCCCCAAATTTATTAAGCTGTAGTATTCTTTTCTGCCAGAATATCTGCTATTCTTTATAACCCAGTTTGGGATACAATCATGCAGATTTAAAAAGGAATTTGTATAGGCAAAGACAGGATGATAAACAGGAAATTCCTTATATCTTTACACATCTGTGTTTAGAAAATTGTGACCTGATGGTAGGCTCATTATCTGTAGGTGCCCTCCGAGGCATAGTCCTGGATACCAGTTTCTGGAAGGAGTTAATTATCCATGGCCCTCCAAGGGGCCCCTCCACTCCACTTCCTCCAAGGGCTAGGTCCATGGTGTTGTGCCACTAGCAAGATGCCTTCAGGTGCCATAACTGAATATGCTCACTGTCTTGAAGGCATTTCCCTGCCCCATGATTCAGTTTGCCTGGGATGAGTCTGAAAGGCCAGAGTGAGGTCCACAGAAGAGAAGGAGGGAGGAGGAGTTTGGGCACAGCATTCTGCTGAAACCAGGCACCTATCTGTTCATTGTCCTTCCAGGCTGAGCTTCTCTGACCAAACCCTAAAGCAGAGAGAAATGCCTCTTCTTGGAAGGCATGCTTCTAACAAGCAGCCCCTTCCTCTGCTGCCTCTTCTCCCTTCCCTGGGACAGGCCTGGCACCACTTTTACCAGCTGTCCCAGGGATATCTCACAGGCCAGACCTGTGGCCACTGTATGATTTAACCCTGTGCCTTTGGGATAGAAAATCAGTGCAGGTTTTATCATCTCTCCCCTGAAATCAACTCCAAAATAATTTTAGCCTTCAATCCATTCATCTGCCACTCTATGCTTGATTTCAAATTGTGGTTTGTTTTCTCTGTAAGAATCCCCTGGCCATCTTTTGGGTAAACAGCAAGTATGTTCTGGGCACTCTAATAAATTGCAACTTCAGACAGAAGCTTGCTCTTGCTGGAGGCAAGTGATTAAACATTTTAATAGCACAGCAAACTTATTGACAGGCATACCAAAAAAGAGAAAAGGAAGTGATTTTATTCTCCCAGCTTGTATTTCAGAGTATTTTACTACTGGGGTCAAATGTCTCTCAAAGATTTTTGAGGCCCAAATTTGACTTTGAAGAATCTCAAAAGGTTTCTAGAATGCACACTGCATCATGCTCTATAAAGAGCCCAGGATTTTCCCTGCACACGCCTAACTATCCAATTCAATATCACCATGGCACCTAAAAGGTTTTTAATATAGATATTAAATATATCTATATCATCGCTTCAGTGAGAGCCTGAGCTGTGCTTTTTCCTCTGGGGTCTTCCAAGCTATTTGCTGCTGACATACACTATTAAAAATAAATCTACCCTGAGGAACTAGTCATTTTACATGGCATTAGGACTAATGTTATCATTTAAGTAGCTGCAGAGATTTGCCAACTACAGAGGCCCCAGATAACGAAGAAAACATGATCATGTGGGATAATCTTCTGTGCAGAAATGACTTTCATCATCTGTAATATGTAGTTTAGATGCTTATTTAAGATTTATACTATTGAACAAATATTGATGCCTTCAACAGAATAAAAAACATCAATGCTAGAGTTAGGTAAAAGATCAGATCCACTTCCAGCGCTTCAGACTTGGCTGAGTATAAAACAATATCCTTGAAATCTGTGTAGTGCAGAGGGGAAGAAAGAAGGAGATTCATTTCCATTCTACCACCTTCCACTTGGTAACATGCCAGGCCCTGGCATGTACAAATTTATAGCATCTATACAATAATTTTATAAAGGAGGCAATATTTTTATCCTCATTTTACAGATGAGGAAGCTGAAGGTTAGCACATTTTCTTAAACTGAAGTTTGAATAAGCTCACTGCTAAGGTACGGCAATATTGAGAATTGAACATGGCTCTGACTGCAAAGTCTGTACACACTCTACAAATATTGTCCTCTTCCACCATTTGCAAAAGGACCAAGATTCTGACTGCTTTTTCCACTCTACCCACAGGGTAGAAAATTGACAATGTAATTGACCATCTATTCATCCATGGATGCAGATGATTTCATTTATTCATCCATCAATCAATACATATTTATTGAGCACGTAACGCACCAGGCACTGTGTCACGCACACAGCATACAGAATGGAAACAGGCATAGGCCCCAATCCCAACAGCAGAGATGGATGTGCACATGCAGGCCCTCCTAGTTTGGTGAAGCTGGATGCCCTTGTTCAATGGCTGCACAGCTCGATAAAGGCAGTGCCCAGGTCGTTTGCCTGCATAGTTTTGCAGCCCTTTTGATAGACCAGATGAGAGTGATGACTTCCTTAACCCCTATCAGACACAGAGCATCGCCTCAGCCTCCCAAAGTGCTGGGATAACAGGCATGAGCTACCGCGCCCAGCTGAGATGCTCTTCAATCTTATCAGACTTGGCACTCCCCCAAAATGCAGACATCGTTACTCCACACGCATAAGTAGCTTCTGTTTAATGGCATGTTGTTGTTTACTGTTACACAGCACTATGACATCCATCCATTATTAGCCCACTTGACAGATGAAGAAACTGAGGCTCAGAGAGGTGAAGTGATTTATCCATGGGCAGATGGATGGAGTGAGGCAGTGGAGTGAGAACACTGGGCCTGATGTTTGACTCTCTTCACTTGCGCATGTACCTATCACAAAGGAAAACATCATCTGAGAGCTTACGTATTGCAGGCCGTTTGAGGAGGGTGCTGTTATTGTGCCCATTTAGGGTGAAGAACACAAGACACAGAGAGGTAAGTCACTTGCCTAAGTGCACACCACAAGGAAGAGGCAGAAACAGAACTTCAGCCTGAGCCTTCTGACTCCAGACAAGAAGGTTTAGGGTGGTTCTCATCCTTATGGGGTGGTTCTCTTTGCAAAAGGCAACTTGGGCTTGGTAATGATGCACCAGGTCTTCTCCGATCCTGATGCTGTCATTGTGGGGATCAAACCCTCATTAAAGGAGAAACACTGAAGAGGCCCTCTCTTTTGTCCATCTTTCCCCCACTGGCTTCTCAGCTGCTAGGATCCCTGCAGCCTCATAAGATCTGAAGCTCTTGAAAACTATGGGGATCTATTGTTATATTAAAAAATAAAAATAGGCAATTCCAACATATTGAGAGGCTGAGGTGCGAGGATTGCTTGAGGCCAGGGGTTCAAGACCAGCCTGGGCAACATGGCAAGATCTTGTCTCTACAGAAAATTTAAAGATTAGCTGGGCATGGTGGTGCAGGCCTGTAGTGCCAGCTACTCAGGAGGCTGAGGCGGGAGGATCACTTGAACCCAGGAGTTTGAGGCTGCAGTGAACCATGATTGTGCCACTGCACTCCAGTCTGGGCAACAGAGTGAGACCCTATCTATAAAAAATAAAAATAAAAATAACTTGCAGGAGGGTTCCAGTATGGTGGAGAAAAGAAGATGAAGCGAGGGCACCAGAGCTGGTACTGGGGAAGGCCTGGTGGTGATGGTGTTAGTGTCTGGTTAAGCCGCATAGCTGGTCTGATGGGATTTGGCAAACTCCAGCCCTGTCTCATTTCTAGTCATTTTTACCTGCCGCATTTGCATATACATATGATATCTGTTATCCTAATTATATCTATTTTCCCAGGTACGGACAGACATACCCCAGAGTTGGGGTGCCCATTAGCAGATCACACAGGCCTCTGCAGCTGTGTTTTGATTAGCGAAGAGATTCTTTGGCATCGGAGAACTGAAATCACCTTTTAGGGTATGACAAGCTCAGCCGAGCATCTCGCAAGTGAAAATCGGAGGTTTCTCTAAGGAAGGAGTGAGAACGACCATAAAGAATTAAAAGGAGAATAACCTTTAATGGTTTCAGGTGTGAACGCTCAGTGACGCTGAAGGCCTGCCATCCATCAGACAGCACCATGTTCCAGGATCTCTCCAGGCCCACATGCACCCCCATACATGCCTCTGGAAGGAGGGGACAGCCATGGGAGCCCCCCAGGGGGAGCTCAACTCACCATTTTTCCAGGCTGGGTTCCAGCAGGGAAGACGTGAAGGTGAAGAGGCCAAGGATGGCTGGAGGAGGGAGCACAAGAGTATTATGGATCATGATGCATGCCCACCTGCCTTAAATGACTTGCAAACAATATGAAAATCCTTATGCAAGTCACTAAAAGCCCCCTTTTATTCTGTATGGCTCAGGGGCTCCTTTTAGAATTCACGCAGGTATTTTCGTGATTGCATGCTCTATTGTGGACTTGCATGCCCAAGCTCTCTCAACTTCCTTGCGAGGTGTCTTAGTCCATTTGCATTGCTAGAAAGGAATTTCTGAAGCTAGGTAATTTATAAAGAAGAGGTTTATTTGGCTCATGGTTCTGCAGGCTGTACAAGAAATATGGCACTAGCATCTGCTCCTGGTAAGGCCTCAGGAAGCTTCCACTCACGGCAGAAGGGGAAGAAGAGCTGGCATCACATGTGAGAGAGGAAGGGTGCCAGGCTCTTTTAAATAATCAGCTCTCACATGAACTAACAGAGTGAGAACTCACTCATTATGGTACCAAACCATTCATGATGGATCTGCCCACTAGACCCAAACACCTCCCACAATGACCCACTTCCAACATTGGGGATCACATTTCAGCATGAGATTTGGAGGGACAAACACCCAACCTATATCAGGAAGGTTGTGCCTCTGTGCTGTGAATGTGGTCTATGGGTCAATACTTTAGGTGTTAAGTTGGTGAATTCTTCGTAATACACGGCATTTTCATAAGCTCCATCCTATGTGACCCTTGATAACTCAAAAAGGGAGCCTGAGCAGGTTTTATGACCCCTGCTGTACTGGGCCTAAAGGCACTTAGTAAGTTACCCAAGGCCAAACAGTCAGGCTGTAGTTGAACCCTCCCTTGTACCCAGGTGCCCTAAGTTCCAGTCTGGTACTATTTACATTTCTCTCATTTAAACATTGCACACAGAGAATAGTGGAGGACTAGAGAGGCAGGGAACATCCAGGAGAGGGAATTCTCAGTATTTTTTTCCTTCTTCTGGAGGGAAGAAAAGCCCTCCAGTGGCAGGGTTTCTCACTGGAGGGAGGAAAGGCCATGTCACTAGGAGGGGTCACCAATGATTTGCGGATTCAAAACACTCATCAGGGGAGTATTCTGGGTTGAGAATTACTCATTCATTCATTTTTTTTCCTTTGACAAATATAGTCATGTTATGCATCACTTAATGATGGAGTACGTTCTGAGAAATGCATCATAGAGTATACTTACCCAAACTTAGATGGTATAGCCTACTACATAGCCAGGATTTATAGTGTACCTATTGTTCTTAGGCTACAAACATATACAGCAAGTTACTGTGCTGAATACTGTAGGCAATTATAACACAATGGTAAGTACTTATGTATCTAAACAAATCTAAATTGGAAAAAGCACAGTAAAAATACGGTCCTATAATCATACAGGACCAGTGTCATATATGTGGTTTGTCATTAGGTGGTGTGTGACTGTATTTACTGAAGACCTACTACATGCCAGGCATTGTTCTATGCAAATGAGATTCAATTGGAGGCAGAGAATGATCAGTTGCGCTAAGGGCTATGATGAAAATAAAATATACCAGCTGAGACCAATTTAGCCAGGCCAGTCTCTCTGAAGAAAAGCATCTGAGTTAAGACTCTTCACTGAGCAAGAGCCATCCACCCAAGAGCTGGGAGAAGAGGTCTCCAGGCAGGGCTGCACTGTAGGCAGAGGTTCAGGAGCAGAAAGGGCTGGAGGCTTAAGAACCAGAAAAGCAGTGGGTCTGGCCGAAGCTGGCTAGAGCAAGGTTACGAAAGGCAGATGGTCTGAGATGAGTTTGGAGAGGGAGGCTGGAAAACAACTGGGCAGGACCTCAGAGGTTTTTTAGGTAGCCTTTAAGCTAACCCCAAATGTAGTGGCTTATAATCAACAGCTTGGTTTTTTAATTAAATAGATTAGAATAACAGTCGATACTGTAATATGTAGTAGTTCTCCAACCTTAGCATGTATCAGAATCACTTGGAAGGCTTGGTAAATCTCACAGAATGACCTCAGCTTACCTGAGGTTGGACCCAAGAATCTGAATTTCTTTTTTTTTTTTCTTTTTTTTTTGAGACAGAGTCTCCCTCTATCACCCATGACCTCGGCTCACTGCAACCTCTGCCTCCCAGGTTCAAGCGATTCTCCTGCTTCAGCCTCCCAAGTAGCTGGGATTACAGGTGCCTGCCACCACATCCAGCCAATTTTTTTGTATTTTTAGTAGAGACGGGGTTTCGTCATGTTGGCCAGGATGCTCTCGAACTCCTGACCTCAGGTGATCCACCCACCTCGGCCTCCCAAAGTGCTGGGATTACAGGCGTGAGCCATGGCGCCCAGCCAAGAATCTGCATTTCTAATAAGTTCTCAGGTGATATTGAGGCTGCTGGTCCCAGACCATTCTGAGAACCACTATATTAAGAATGCATCACATATATTACAGTCAAGTTTTATTTCTTTGAAACTCTTGTTCCAGTAATATATCTGTTCACGTGTACTGGATCCTGATGGAAAAGGCTGTTTTTTTTGTTTTTTTTTTTTGAGATGGAGTCTCGCTCTGTCGCCCAGGTTGGAGTGCAGTGGCATGATCTCAGCTCATTGCAAACTCCGCCTCCCAGATTCACACCATTCTCATGCCTCAGCCTCCTGAGTAGCTGGTGGACTACAGGCGCCGGCCACCACGCCTGGCTAATGTTTTGTATTTTTAGTACAGACAGGGTTTCACCATGTTAGCCGGGATGGTCTCCATCTCCTGACCTCCTGATCCGCCTGCCTTGGCCTCCCAAAGTGCTGGGATTACAAGAGTGAGCCACCGTACCCAGCCAGAAAAGGTATTTTTTAAGGATGGGTTCAAAAAAGTTTGAAAGCCCTGGATTTAATAACATAGGATCCTTCTTTAGACGAGAAATTATCCTTTCATTTTTGTTTAGCTCTTGTTGCCCAGGCTGGAGTGCAATGGCATGATCTCGGCTCACCACAACCTTCGCTTCCCAGGTTCAAGTGATTCTCCTGCCTCCGCCTCCCGAGTAGCTGTTTCTACAGGCATGCACCACCACGCCTGGCTAATTTTGTATTTTTAGTAGAGATGGGGTTTCTCCTTGTTGGTCAGGCTGGTCTCGATCTCCTGACCTCAAGTGATCCACCTGCCTCGGCCTCCCAAAAGTGTTGGGATTACAGGCGTGAGCCACTGCGCCCGGCCGAGAAATCATTCTTGAATGCTGTAATTGGCTGCTGAGAATCTTGTGACTTCCATAAACATAAATAAAATAGTAAATATATGAATGGCCCAGGTATGTGGTTCATGCCTAAATCAGCACTTGGGGAGGCCAAGGCAGGAAGATCACTCAAGGCCCAGAGTTCAAGACCAGCCTGGGAAACACAGCAAGACCCCATCTTTACAGAAAAAATAATTTAATATTATCTGGTAGTGGTGTCCGGCACCTGTAGTCCCAACTACTTGGGAGACTGAGGCGGCAAGATTGCTTGAGCCCAGGAACTCAAGGCTACAGTGAGCTATGATCATGGCACTGCACTCCAGCCTGGGCAGCAGGCTGTCTCTAAATGCATATGTATGATAATAGATTAAAGAATATCTAGCTGGAATACGAAACAAGATTCTCCTGTTGACGGCCTCACCTCAGCCTTAATTTATTGTCCTACTGAATCTCCAAAAACATTGGATTGCATTTTGGCATAGAGCCCAGGATCCCACTCTAAGCTGCCTGCCTCCCTATTCAGTGCTAGGGAGCACTCCAGCCACTCTGACAATGCTTTCAGGTTCTGGTTGCATCTCCACGGTGATGGCATCCTCCAGAGGACTCAGCCGCATTCAGTCCTTAAGATGCAAGCCCACGAACCCGGTTTGCCACACATACCTGTTGACAGTTTATGTGACGGTTTCCTCTGCAGGTTAGCCCTGCTTCTCCTGTGAGCTGCACTGGTGCCAGATCCCCATGGGAAATTAGGGATAAATCCCAGCTTCTCCTTTCCTGGCCAGTTCTGACCTCAATTATAAAAAAAAGTGCTAGATCCCCATTTGGTAGCAAACCATCCTGGTGGGGAAGTTGAGGGCTTATTTCTGGAATCCTAATAGAAAAGCAGTAACTTCTGGCATCTACAGTAACTCAGGAGTCTAGAAACGTGCATGCATTCATTCAGTAAATCTATCAAGTACCTACTGTGTGCAAGGCACTAGCAAGGTGCTATGACTATCCCAGGAGTGAACAGAACACGCCCTCCTGCTGCACATAGTGGGTGCACTTTCTGCCTCCTTCCCCCACTTGCTAGGTGACTTAGGCCAACCACTGTCCTTCTTAGACACTTGGCATGACCAGTAGGGCACAGAAAGGAGCATGAAATGTTAGCACTGCAAAGTACCACAAGAGTGACTGAATCCCATCTCCTCGTTTTATGAATGGAAACTGAGGCTATGGTGAAGGAAAGGGACTTGCTCAGGATCACATGGTGTGTTGCTGGCAGAGCTGTGTGGAAGGCTGGCTGAAACCTCAGAGTCTGCCTCCCATGTAGCCTCCTTATGCTCCTCCCCATGGCCGCTTCCAATCCCCTCCTTCTCGCCTATCATGAAGATGGAAAAGTCTGTCTAGTTGGAAATACATGGAACTGCAGAAAGATATAGCGGGCATCAGGTAGTTGCTGTTTTTTTTTTTTGGAACAATTCAGGTTTAATTACTGTGACCTAGATGGTGTTCTAGAGAGAATATGGGTTGTCAGAGCCCAGGCCAGGGACAGGTGCAGCAAGGAGGCTCTGAACCCATCCAGGCAGAAGGGACCCCCACCACTAAGGTAGGAGGTGGGACTCAATACCAGAGATGGGGCTCAGACACTGGACCAAATTGATGACTAGCTAAAACAGGAACTAGGCAGAAGCAGCTTTCCATAAGACATGCCCACCAGTGTGCCACATCAGTTTACCTTTGCATGGCAACACCCAGGAGTTATCACTCCTCTCCATAAAAATAACCCGATGGTGCAGAAGTTACTATGCTTTTCCTAGAAATATCTGCAAGAAACACCCTTTAATCTGCATACAATTAAAAGTAGGTATAACTATGACTGCACACCTGCCCTGAGCTGCTGCTCTCAGCACACTGCCTATGGGGTAGCCCTGCTCTGCAGGAGCAGTCACAGAGCTGCATCACTGCCAGAACTGCAACACTGACACTTCAGTAAAGCTGTTTTCTTCTACCTTACCACCAGCTCACCCTTGAATTCTTTCCTGAGCAAAGCCAAGAACCCTCTCAGGCTAAGCCCCAATTTGGGGCTTGCCTTTCCTGCATCACCCCTCCGCTTTCCATCTACTGCATTTCTGCAGACCACTCATGCACAGCTCAGTGGGTGTTACATATGTGATACTTGCCCAAGTCCACCAGTTGGAAAGAACCAACCTCTCCTCCTTAAAGCCACCAGCTTGTGTCTCTCTTTGGCACTTCTCTCATTCTGCCTTGCATGGGGAAGAATTTATTCAATCACGCACCTGACATACCTGTGCAGTGTCAGGAAAATAACTAAGTTCTGGAGAATCAGGGAGATCCAGACACAACTCCCCACCCTCAAGAAGTCCACCCACTGGACAGGCCCAGTGGCTCATGCCTATAATCCCAGCACTTTGTGAGGCCGAGGTGGGTAGATCACTTGAGGTCAGGAGTTCGAGACCAGCCTGGCCAACATGGTGAAACACCGTCTCTACTAAAAATACAAACATTAGCTGGGTGTGGTGGCATGTGCCTGTAATCCCAGCTACTTGGGAGGCTGAGGCACGAGAATCACTTGAACCCAGGAGGTGGAAGCTGCAGTGAGCTAAGATCATGCCACTGCACTCCAGCCTGGGTGACATCTAAAAAAAAAAAATCCACCCATAGACAGCTGTCACCATATACAGTGAGTGTGGCAGCAGAGGACCTCTGGAACCCCAGTGAAGGCCCTGAGTTGAGCACACATCTCTCTCCCCAGCCAGCCTTTGGTCTTCATAAGGGCATGGACTATGCCATGCCCTTTCGCCCAGCTCAGTTCATCACCACCTTCTGAAAGATTCAGCAGCTTCCTCGGGGAATCCTCCAGAAGAAGTGGTGAGAAGACAGAGCTCTCTAGTCCCCTTGGAAAACTGCAGACACAGCCAAGTCTACAGAATCACAAGGGGAATTCCCTTCTTTTTCTCCTGCCACCTACCTCCCTCAATGGCACTAGATGATTATGATGCAGCCTATGGGACTGTCCTCCCAGGACTCCTTTTCCAGGAATTGTCCCATCACTCCCCATCTCCTATCTTCTACATGGTCATCAAGGGAATCACCCTGTAAGTCCAACCTGACTCCTGACCACAGCCTCAGGGTTGGCATATGTCACCTTGAGCCAAAAAGAGATCTTTCAGGAATCCTTGAAATTAAAATAAAAGAGAGCCTCCAGTATCTTCGAGCAAGGCGTGCAGTGTTCTAGGTAGACGCATTTCCTTCCATGAGGGTGTCAGAAATGGGAGAAGCCAGTGTGCAACTGGATAGGATGAACAGATGCTCAGCAGGAAGCTGGAAAAAAGATCACGTGTCCTGATCCCATTTGAAGCCCTCATTCCATTAGGTCCTGTTGCATCTTTTCTGAGATACTCCAGAAAAGTCTTCCTCTTTAGTCTCCCTCTTCCATAAACTGGTTCAACTTGAGTTTCTATTACTTGCAACCCATGGCCTCCGAATGCTGCAATACTGCTCTGGGAAGTCGCTATGCTTACAAAGTGTCATGCCTTTGGGGGAGTTTCTTCTCTATCCAACCCTCACCCCACCTCAAACTGAGAGTCACCCATAGATGGTGCCATCCTTATATTAGAAGGAAACCAAGTCACAAGCTATGTTTAAAAACATCGAAAAATAACATGAGACTCTAATGATAATGGAAGGTGGTTAGCCAAGCTCCAGGGCAAGGTGTCTGTAATAGATGTCTTTTGGCCATAGATCAGTGAGATATTAAAGTCCAGGCTGGGAAGAACAATGAAGAAATAATTTATGTTCATTCTGTTTATACTACTGCATGTAGTAAAGCATTTACTAGCTAGAGAAAGAGTTAAACTTGACCACAGGTATCAGTATGGTAAATATATTGACTGGCCAGGGTCCTTGTTCTATGTAAAAGAGGAGCTAAACATATACATTGTTATTCCTCATAGTGGACCATGGTCAACTCCCCAACAGCTAAGCCACCCTGTCACCTTGCAGAGGCCGTGCAGTTTTGGGTTTGAATCCAGCTCCAATGGTAGGTCTGAGGTTAATCACTTTCAGCAAGTGGTTTAGTAGTGGTTGTGTGATCCAATTCCAGCCAATAAGACTTAAAGAGAGGTTTGCCAGAGGCTTCTGAGAAAGGTATTTCATGCACTTAAGAGACAGAGAGAGAGTATGAAAGTCCACTCTCACTTCCGCCAACATGATGTGAACAGGGAAGCAAAGAGCTCTGATGCCTGTGGCTGCCACCCTGAAGCCATGAGGGGATCCAGCCTTCAGATGAAGCAGCTACAAGTCCCTGATGTCATGATGAAGGCCCTGGATTAATTCTGAGTGTGGGAGCAAATAAATGTCCATGCTGTTAGGTCCGTTTGAGTAGTGTATCCTATTACTGCCAGCTGAACTCATCCTAACCAATGCATTCTCTAATCAAAGGAAGAGCAGTGGCCAGGTGCAGGAGCTCATGCTTATAATCTCAGCACTTTGGGGGACCAAGGCAGGAGTAGATCGCCTGAGCCCAGGAGTTCAAGTCTGTAGTGAGCTATGCTCATGCCACTCCACTCCAGCCTGGGCAACAGAGCAAGACTGTCTCTGGAGAAAAAAAAAAAAAAAAAGAGCAACAATTTTGAGTGCAAATCTCAGCTCTGCCACTTGCTGCTGGTATGAAATTGAGCAATTTCCCCAACTCTTCTGAGCATCAGTGTATTAATCTGTAAATCGGGACATTAATGTTACTGTGGTGGTCATTGGTCAATTTGGACTATCTAGAATCCAGTCCCCCACCTTCAAAACTTTTTGGGGAGCTCCTCCAATGATATATGGTCTTGGAGAAAGATAGAGCCTGCTAAGTACTCTTGTTGCTTAACAGACAAGATTTCTTTTTCCTCCCTTGGCCCAGCCAAATGGCAGGTCTCGAAGTAAGCTCAGCAAATCCCAATTGAGGGACTTCAGGCCATGGAGATGATTGGAAGTTTTGTTGATTGTAGTAACAGAGGTGTCACATGGAAGAGCCTTCCTGATTTTCTGGGGTTCCATGGATCCCCCTTCCTTTTCGCAACTTTGTGCTCCAGCTTCTGACAACCTCCTTCCAATAAACTCTCTCATTTTGAGAAAGCAAGTCAGCTTCTGTTGCTTGCAGCCAAGAATGCTGGCAGATGAAAGGGTCTTCTTTATAAGGCTGTGGCGAAGCTTCACTGAAATCACTCTTGTAAAGCCAGGCTCCATACACGTTAGCTATTGAGATCAGTACAGATTCAGATGGCCCCCACGAAGGGATGATCTGAGTTCAACACAAGGTTTTGATTGACCAAAAAGGGTACACAGTATCCCAGTTGCTGAACTGGCAAACTTCCCCTCTACACTTAACTTTGGCTGCTTGGAGTCTCACGCTTGCCACATTCACCATGAATTGGCAACATGTGATGAACACAACGGCATGGAGGCACAGACCCTCCAAAAGCCAAATCCAAACAAACAAAATGTTGAGCGGCAATGCTGGCAACAAGTTCTCCTTCTTAACCATGGTGTGCTAGTCCTGATGTTAAAATCACTTTACAGTCTCTGGACACACAGCCAATGGGCAGCACGAGGGAGTCAGGGCACTGAGGGAACAGGGGCTCGAGGGCAAAGATCGGAGGCCAGCTCCAGTGGATAAGTGACTGTCCCAGGTACATGTCCTACAACTGCTCTACCTGGCTCTCTGCACCATCAAGCATGTTTCGAAGTGGTTGAACCTGCTCCTTAACTGACAGAGGAACGAGTCAGATGACTGAGGCACGCAGCTATACTTTGTAAGTTGGTACATTCCAGACACCAGGGATCATTGCCATCAACCTCACTACCACCACCATCATCAACAGCATGTCTTTCTCCTCTCTGACGTTTATTGAGCTATTATTATGCTCCAGGGACAGACTTAACATTTCGTGAACACGAGTTCATGGAATCCTTGCAAGAGCGTTAGGAGGTCAGGTACTATTCTATTCATTAATCAACTGACGCGTAGAGTACTTGAATGACCTGCCCAAGGTCACATGGCTAGCAGGTAACAGAGCCATGACTCACCCCCAGGTTTGGCAGGGTCCTTAACCATGCAGCAACAGCTCAGCAATATTGCTCCAGAGATGCCCTTCCTTCCAAACACACACTTACACATTCGGACTCTAATTGCAGCCTGCCCTATGCTCAACTGACTTTTCTCTGCCATTTCAGCAGCCACACAACAGAACTTTTGCTAAAGTGCCTTTGTGTTTTTATTTGGAAGATGGGTTTTATGCCCTGGTTGGGGCTGGCGGTGGATCCTGTCTCTTCTACATTATAAACTCTTATGAACACACTATAAAAATGTCCCCTGGGTGCTTACGGCAATATATGAATCATGGCCATTTAATCTCATGTGTACAGTCAGAGGACTGGGTCCACACTTTTTTTCTACGAGTTTGGCCTATAGGCTTTAGGCTTGTAAATCTTCCCTCACACACCAATGCTGGCGCACCAAGAAAAACAATTATTTATGAATGGGATATTCAGGTGTTCTGCTCCAGATTAATCGCTTTCAATCCTATTTAACAGACATCTAATGTGCCAATGGTAGAAAAATGAATCACTGCCACCACTTCAATGAGGAAGAAACATCAGAAAAGGCGTGCATCTTTCTGAGAGGGCACTGTGAGCTGGGCTTGTGTCTGTGGGGACCAGTATGGTGAGGATCTGCGGTTCTGGAGGGAGGGCAGCTGTGAGGACGACCAAGCACAAGCTCACCCCAGGGAGCCCACACCACCACCCACCCCAGCCAGCAGTGCCTGACTTTTTTACTACTCTTCGTTTGTTCCAGGGAAGAGGAAGCACAGATCAATAGGATGCTTGACAGAGGTGCCTGCGAGCACGACCATTCCTCAGGCCAGAAGCTGATGGCACCTATCACTAGCAATAAAAGGCTGCTGGGGACAGAATTGAGGGTCCTCCCTTTGTGGGCCATCTACACCTCTCTGATAAACATCTCTGCATGAGCTCACAGCAAAGGAACCATTTCCAGGAGGCAACGTGCTCCCTTCCTGCCATCTGCACTCCACTTCCCAACAGTCATTTGCTTATGCTGTTCAAAAGATTTTCCCAGCCAGGCACGGTGGCTCATGTCTGTAATCCCAGAACTTTGGGAGGCCAAGGTGGGTGGATCACTTGAGGTCAGGAGTTCGAGACCAGCCTGGCCAACATGGTAAAACCCCATCTCTACTAAAAATACAAAAATTAGCTGGGTGTGGTGGTGGTCCCTCTAATTCCAGCTACTCGGGAGGTGGAGACAGGAAAATTCTTGAACCTGGGAAGCAGAGGTTGCAGTGAGCTGAGATTGCACCACTGCACTCCAGCCTGGGCGACAGAGCGAGACTCCATCTCAAAAAAAAAAAAACACCTTTTTCCCAGGCTCACCGGTACTGGCCAGGCCACCTGTAAGGATCATTGCATTTTATTCCTGTGCATTGTGTGGAATGGGGAATGCTGCTGGAGGTTTTGTAGCAGCTCCTGGCTCTCAGGAAGGTGGTGCAAAAACCCACTTGCTGTCAAGATCCATTCCAAATTAAATTCCTAGAGGGAGGCCATACCTCATCAGTCCTTCTTTATTTTTTGGAGAGGAAAAGGCATTATTTTGCCAAACTAGTTCCTTAAAACGCTAATTCTTTTTTGGTCCCTTTTGCTGTGTTTGGAAAAAACAAAAACTATTGTGGATGTTACAGCCAAGGCGGGCCTAAGAATTCTACCTCCTTGTTTGGGCTGGCATCCCTCGCTGGTCTTGGTTAGGCAGGGTAGATAGCGACCAAAGAACTGTGGTCTAGTTCTGAAATTGATGACACAAGCATATACCCACTGAGGCTCCTTTCTCCAACCCTTCCATTCACATCTTAAATGGGAATATGAAATTGCCCCTCTCATGTCCCTACTGTAAAAGGTGGGGGTGGGGGAAATAGGGTGAGGGGACAGTAAGGAAGCCTCTGCAGGCCTCTAGTTTAAACTTGTACCACTATGAGACTCTAGGCTTTAAAAATTAGGACAATAACATCATAATACATGTTCACTCCAAAGTCAATTTAGCAAGCTTATAGAATATTCCACGGTAGAATTGGGGAAGTAATC